>NC_142885.1:59303750-59459000 GCF_051225735.1 Oryctolagus cuniculus
GCCTGGCATCCCCTCTCCCTCCTTCCCCAGCAGGAGAACAAAGCTTGCTCCATGGGGCCTTCCTCAATCATCCTAAATGAGCCCTTTCTCCTCTCCTCTGGGCTTCCACTTGCACTCACGGGAATCTGTCCCCTGAGTGTAGGCAGAGTGCTAAAGAGCTTGCCTTTGAATTCCAGTTCAATCTACGGCTGTGTGGCCTCAGGCAAGTTACTCAGCCTCCCTGAGCTTCACTCTGTAGACTGGGGCTGATCACAGTACCTGCCCCATGGGGCTGTTGTTTCGCTGTGGTGATTGAGTGGGAGGGTGCGTGGCAGTGTCATCACCCTGTGCATACCCCCTAGTGAACACTCTACAGGTTCTTGGGCATCACCACTGCATGGTACTGAGCTCTTTGAGCACCTAGCGCAGAGCCTTGCTTGTGTGAGGCATTCCACTAGCTTCTGTCTGCAAATGTTGGTTACGGAGAAAACGAGTTCATCCCCTGCCTGAAAGTGCACCTGCACGAGGTTGTTCACTGCAGCACTCATGTGGAGAGGAAGCTGTTGAAAAACCACTGAAAGTCCAGCCATACATTATGGTCCATCCTTACGACGGAATACTTTGCAGCTATTAAAAACAATGAGGTCACCCCAGAGGTGCTGACAGAGAGAGAAAAGGCCAAGCCACATTCTGTGAAATAGGCAGGCTGTGCCAGCAGGAGTAGTCGGAAACCAGGTGTGTGCATGTGTGCATGTGTGTGTGTGCATGGGTGTGTGTGTGCGTGTGTGTGCATGGGTGGGTGTGCATGGGTGTGTGTGTGCATGGGTGTGTGTGCATGGGTATGTGTGTGTGTGCATGCATGTGTGTGTGTATTTTAAGGACATTTATGTGTAGAAAATTAATTGAAGGATACAGAAGCTGTTAACTGTCTATTTTCAAGGGAGAAAGGGAAAAGGAAGAATTTGAGTGTTTATTCTATGCCCGGGGCAGCCACACTGCAGCTCTTGGGCGAAATTCAGCCGGTTTTGTGAGCACAGTTTTATTGGTGTACAGCCACGCCCACTGGCTGACCTATTGTCAGTGTTTCTCTCATGCTTGCAAAGCAGCTGAGCGGTTTTGACAGCGACCGTATGGCCCGCGAAGCCTGCACTGTTTCCTATCTGGCCCTTTAAAGGAGAGGCGTGACGACCTGTGTGACACCCCGTCTGTATCATCGAGCTAAAAGCATAGTGCATAGTATATGCATGATTCCCGCACACAAGCTAATGTGGCCTCGTTTGCAGTCCCAGGAGGCTGAAACCCAGGGTCGCCGTATCTAGAACGGGATCTATCGGCCCAGCAGTGCTGTAGAAATAACACCACAGGCCAGGCTGGAGGGCTTGAAATACTCACCCTCTGAGGGTCATCTGGGCAGGTCTCTGGTGGGCTCGCTTGCACACTTGCAGGGTGTGAAGGCCTGGTCTTGGCTGGGCTCCTCTCAAACCTTCGACCTATCGTGGGACAACTGGGCTACCCTCCATGTGATCTCTCATATTCCCACCGGGCAGCTCAGGCTGTCTTTGAGACAGGACATCTGAATGAGAGGGCAGGCCTCTTTCAGAAGATGTTTAAATATTCATGTGTTTAAGAGAGAGAAAGAGAGAGAGAGAGCGAGAGAGCGAGAGAGCTCAGCAAAGAGGCAGGGCCTGCAGGGGTCTGCGTTATGGTGGTGCCGTGTGCTGGCCGAGCCTGTGGTGTAATTCTGGAATTGTTCCTGGCCCAGCAGCTCTCCACTTGCTCCTCTAGCCATTCTGCCCATCTGCCAGCTACTTCATAGCCTTTAATTAATCCCTTTTCTGTGTAAATTGCCCAGAGTTGGTATCTTAATCTATTTTGTGCTGCTGTCACCGAACACCTGAGACCAGGAAATTTATAAAGAACAGAAATCTGTGGCTCGTAGCTTTGGAGGCTGGCCCAGGATCAGGAGGCGGGTGGATTTGGTGTTTGGTGAGGACCTGCTCCGTGGCTGGCACATTCCCACAGCCCATCCTCTTCCTGTCCCCCAACTGGCGAGTAGGATTTAGCACAGGATTTACAGGCAACACTCGGACCACAGCAGTTGCTTTCTGTTGCTGGCACCTAAGACTATTGGCTCCTCACAACTGTTATAACACGCCCTAGCACTGTCTGAATGAAATTTTTCTCCACCCCAGTTCTTAGTAGTTAAGATGTGGAAAAGGGAGGCCCAATTGGGAAGTTCACGGAAAGGGAGAGGGGAAAAGGTTGGGAAATGTACTTGGGACTTGGAGATTGCGTCACGTCCATCTAGCCTAATCGCCCAGAGTTCTCACCCCTGTGTGGCGTGCATTGCTGCCTTGACCCAAGACATCAGAATCACACAACTGCACAAATGAGTTCAGCTCCAACCAGCATCAGCGAAACAAGGTGAGCCACTGCGGTCCCCTCTGCTGCCTGCTGTTGGACAGAGGGGTTAGTCTCCCGGGGCTGCTGGGGGCGATTCCAAAGCCCAGTGGGCCAGAAGAGCAGAAATGTGTCCTCTCACAGTTCTGGAGTCTGGAAGGCCAGATCAAGGTTCCAGCAGGGACCAGCTCCCTCTGAAAGCTCAAGGGGGGTTCTTTCTTTGCCTTTTCTGGTGGTTGCACCAAATCCTTGGTGTTTTTCTTCTGATGTTGCACCAAATCCTTGGTCTTTCTTTCTTTTTTTTTTTTTGACAGGCAGAGTGGACAGTGAGAGAGAGAGAGACAGAGAGAAAGGTCTTCCTTTACTGTTGGTTCACCCTCCAATGGCCGCTGTGGCCGGTGCGCTGCAGCCAGCACACCGCGCTGATCCGAAGGCAGGAGCCAGGTGCTTTTCCTGGTCTCCCATGGGGTGCAGGGCCCAAGGACGGGGGTCATCCTCCACCGTGCTCCCGGGCCACAGCAGAGAGCTGGACTGGAAGAGGAGCAACCGGGAGAGAATCTGGTGCCCCGACCAGGACTAGAACCTGGTGTGCCGGTGCTGCAAGGTGGAGGATTAACCTATTGAGCCACGGCACCGGCCATACTTGGTGTTTCTTAGCTTAAAAATGCATTTCTGTCTCTGTAGTCATCCTTTCTGTGTCTGTATCACCTAGTATAAGGATATCAGTGATTTAATTTAGGGCTCACCCTATTTATTTGAGGGGGTAGTGGAGAGGGGGAAGAGAGAGAGAGAGAGAGAGAGAGAGAGAGAGAAACGCTTCTATCTGCTGCTCCCCAAATGCACACAATAGTCAAGGCTGAAGCCATGAGCCATGAACTCAATCCAGGTCTCCCAGGTGGGTGGGAGGCCATCCACCATGAGCCACCACCCGTGCCTCCTAGTGATGCAGGCAGGCAGACAGGATAAAGTTGATTTATTTTGTGAGCTGGAAGACCATGCCTTCACCACGTCCCTGTGTGATCTCATGCCCCTGCCTGATCCTACCTGTACGCCCACCTGCCAATCAGGCTAGGTAACCACGCCCCTTTGGAAGTGGATAAAAGGCCTGGAACATGGTGGGCCCCCTCCCCGCTTTTGTTGCCCTTGTTACCCTGTGGGCACATGGCCTTCGGGCCACCCACTCTGCCTTCCTGCCTGCATGCTTGCCGCCCGTGGCTTCTGGCCTGCTCTCTGCTTGTTACAGACACAGCTTAATTTCTAGGCTTCTCTTTCTCCCCTAAATAAAGCCCTCACTTTCCTACTCATTTCTCGCACTGAATAAAATCCTTAAAACTTACCACGTTGTCTGGTCTGTTTGAGCCAGTGTTCAGAATTCTTCTCTGAATACATGGCAAGAACTCACGAGCTTATTGGTATTGGAAAAATATTAATAAGCAAGATGGTATCACTAGGGTCTGCGCTGGTGGGAACCTGGAGTTGGGAGCTGGAGTTGGGAGCTGAGCTAAGGAACGTCAATGTCTTAACCACCAGTCTGTAGGCCGCTCTCTGTCTTTATGTTAATTATATTAATTTATCTGCAAATACCCTGTTTCCAGGCAGGGTATTTGCATCATATTCACAGGCACTGGAATTTAGGACTCCAATATCTTTTTGGGGGTGGGGGAGAGGGACACAATTCAGCCTATTTCAGGAGGAAGGAAGAGCAATGCTATAGGAAACAACTTGATTTTCCATCCTCAATGGCTCCCATAGAGGAAAGGAGTAGTGACTCATTCCTGTGGAGGGGATGTGGCCAAAGGGGAACACGTACACAGTGTGGGTGGGAATGTAAAATCGCGCAGCTGCCACTGTGGAAAACAGTGTGGAGATTTTTTTAAAAACTAGAAATAGACTTGCCATATGATCCAGCAGTCCTACTTCTGGATATACACCCAAGACGTGAACGCACTGTGGCAAAGAGACACCTGCACCACCACCACGTGTGTAGCCGCACTGTTCACAACAGCACAAATACGGCATCAACCAAGGTGTCCATCATCAGCTGAATGGATAAAGAAAATGTGGTACAGATACACACAATGGAATATTACTCAGCTGGAAAAAGAATAAAATTCTACACTTTGCAGCAAGAGGCATGCAACAGGAGGACATCATGTTGACTGAAATAAGCCTGACACAGAAAGACACATACCACGTGTTCTCCCTTATATGTGGGAGCTAAAATTAAAAAAGAAAAAACACAGAAAACAAAAACAACAAAAAAAGAAGAAATGCCCGTGTGTATCAGTATTGCTACAAATTTAGTTTTTGTCAATTTTTGTTTTATACCTTTTTTGAACCCATCGCTAAGAATGTTAGAGTTGGGGCCGGCACGGTGGCGCAGTAGGTTAGTCCTCCATCTGCGACGCAGGCATCCCATGTGGGCGCCGGTTCTAGTCCCCGCTGCTCCTCTTCCGATCCAGCTCTTTGCTATGGCCTGGGAAAGCAGTAGAAGATGGGAGACCGGAAGAAGCTCCTGGCTCCTGGCTTTGGATCGGCATAGCTCCAGCCATTGCAGCCATTTGGGGAGTGAACCAGTGGGTGGAAGACCTCTCTCTCTCTGTCTCTACCTCTCTCTGTAACTCTGTCTTTCAAATAAAATTTTAAAAAAACTAACTAAAAAATAAAAAAATTTGCTATAAAAATCTTAACAAGTGTTATGCTTGTTACTTCTGCCAGCCCCTGTTTGTTGAGTACTTTCTGTCTTCCAGGCTGTGGGTCTGGAGTTTAGAATACAGGTTGGTCATAGGGACAGCAAGCAACAGTCAACTTGATGTACCTTTGACTCTTAGTATCCAGGCACTGCCTGGTTCAAGGGGGATGCTCAGGAAATCTTTCACAGAAGGAGTGTTGGTCCTTATCCACCTACTACTCCCCTAGCTTCAGAAATTCAGAACATCTGCAAACCTTCAATATGGATCCTAACTCTTGTGAATCTAGATGAGTGATTGTGGCTGTAATTTATAAGAGTTTTCCTTGCCATCCACCCACATAGTGATGGAGAGGCTCACCCTAGGGCCTCTGCACCTGCTCTTCCCTCTGCCTGGCCCACCCCGCCCTCTAACTTTCCAGCATAGTTACCTCTTTCCGAGGGGACCACCCTAACCAGCCTGGCTAAGGCTTTCAGAACCCTACCAGCCCAGGGTTATTTCCTTCTGAGCATTTGGCTCGTGCCAACTGTCTCTAATTGGATTGCATGCTTGCTCTCTGTCTCCTGCAGCAGAATGGAAGCTCTCCTAGGGCAGAGGCTTGGTTTACGTGGTTTCCCTGAGTTTTCTTAGCAGAAACTACACCTGACTCACGCTAAGTGCCAAATGCATGCGTGTGCAGTAAGGGAACGAGTTACCTCTGTAACAGTGGCTCTCAATTGTCAGGCGCCTGCCATGGGCCAGGGCATTGGCTCCTGAGCACTTCAGTTGCATCAGGCAGCCCTGCAAATGTTCCCAGCTTGGATTGCTCCACCAAGGAAGCTTGTTCCCAAACAGCTCATGACACTGACCCCAACTGATGGGAGAGCTTGATTTGGGGCCCCGTTCCCCGTCTGTCAAAGCTCTCTCCTCTCAACCACCATGCTTTATATTCTGCCTCCGAGGGCATCAGGAAGATCACTGGACTCTTCTCTCCCCCATCCCCAGCCCCTGAGAGCCCCATGAGAAGGAAATGCATCGCAACAGCTCAGCTCGCCCCAGCCTCGTGCAAGAAGCTGCATCTGCAGGGTGGGAGCCCAGCTGGGGGGGTTCCCAGGGATGTGCCAGGTCTGGCCGTGTCTGGACCCACAGCCCCCGAATCTGCATGCTGCCTCTGCCTCCACTGCCTGACGACAGCCTCGCCGTCACGTAGCGCCGGACTGCAGGTGTTCTGCACCAGGCCCACTTGGAGGAGAAAATGCAATTAGGGCCGCGCAGTTGGCAGCCTTCAGCTCTGTTTCTGCCTCGAGACGGGATCAAAGGGCAACACTCGGGGCTGTGTGTACGTGTGCGTGTGTGTATGCATCTCAGGTTAACCACTCGGGGCTGTGTGTGAGTGTGAGTGTGTGTGTGTGTGTGTGTGCGTCTCAGGTTAACCACTCAGGGCTGTGTGTACGTGTATGTGTGCATGTGTGTGTTTGTCTCAGGTTAACCACTCAGGGTTGTGTGTGTGTGTGCGTCTCAGGTTAACCACCCGGGGTTGTGTGTGTGTGTGCGTCTCAGGTTAACCACTTAGGGCTGCGTGTGCATGTGTGCATGTGTGTGTGTCTCAGGTTAACCACTCGGGGCTGTGTGTACGTGTGCATGTGTGCATGTGTGTGTGTGTCTCAGGTTAACCACTTGGGGCTGTGTGTGCATGTGTGCATGTGTGTGCGTCTCAGGTTAACCACTCGGGGCTGTGTGTACGTGTGCATGTGTGTGTATGTGTATGCACCTCAGGTTAACCCCCGCAGGCCAGGGCTCTGTGTGGAAGGAAAAGCTAAGGCTCCTTTTCCGGCTCTGCTTATTGCCTCCTTCAGCAGTAACGGTTAGCGTTTCTCCAGGACTACTGTGTCCCCCAGCTATGTGGAGAGGTTCACGTGCATAACCTCATTTAAAACTTAAGCACCGTGGGAAGCCCCTGTTCCCATCAATCTCACATGACAGACAAGAAAATGGGCTCAGGGAGGCTCAGCCCAGCCAGCTGGTGAGTGTCCTAGCCAGGAATTAAGCCCAGCTGGTGAGACTTCGCTTCTTCACTTTCCCACACCCTCTACTGCCTTTCCAGCAAGCTCGATATTGCTTCTCTATTTCTAGGCAGACTGGAAAACTGTTTGCCTATTCTTCTGTGCAAACATCATGTCCTAAAAATTTGTTTCTTATAGAGGCCATTGCTTCTTAATTTCCTAGTCATCATTGTATTAGCCAACGTGGGCAAAGCTGTTCTGCGGTAACAAATGTCACCAACACCCAGTTGCTTAGCGGAAGTTGGTTTCTTCTTGATTTCACACTCAGTGCAGGTTCGGGCAACTCGCCCTCATGCACACTTTGGCCCAGATGGCTTCAACAACTGCTTTGCAGCGATCGAGAGCGCAATCATCCAGTGGCTCTTGAATACCTCTGCTCATCGAGTTCTGTATTTCCTTTAAGCTCACATTTCAATGGCCAAAGAAAGCCACATGGCCAGGCCTCCCCTCGCTTGGGGAGGTGGTGAAAAAAAAGAGGAAATCCCAAAAACCAGGAAAAGAGGAGAACCCCAACCTTGGTGAATCCTAGCAGTGTCTCCCCCATTTGTCTCCTCCACTTGCACCCTCTGTGACTAACGAGCTCTTTCAGACAAGCCCGACCAGCTTTCCTGGGGTTCAGATCCTTAGACACAATTCTGTAGGGGGCAGCTCTTGGGCCTGGGGGCACATCGACTCAGATGAGGGTCTTGGGGTCATGTGAGCTGAGTAATCTCGACCAGTATGTGTGAGTTCCAAGACTTTGAGCTATCTCAGCTGTACAATGGGTGCTGTCCCAGGGGACAATGAGGACTACATGAGATAACCAATGTGACAGCCCTACCACTGTGCCCGGTGCTCCGTGGGTTAATTCCACTAACATCCACTCCGTCCTCATAGTGGGTCCTCAGTAAGTGCCGGCTTGCACATTCTCATCAGTTCATCAATGCTGGAGCTGCCCGATGCTTCAGGAGGCTTGGGGCTAGAGCAGGCACTTGGCTCCCCGAGCCTTGGCCCCCGACAGCTGCTTTCCCAGACACTCCTAGTCTTTCCACATCTGCCCAACACTTGAGGTTGTCCATTGCTTTTTTTTTTTTTTTTTAAAGAACACTGGAAGGGATTGGCAATGTAATTTAAAAATGTTTTAAAATTTGCTTTCATTTTATTTGAAGGCGGAGGTGGGGGAGGGAGAGAGACAGAGAGGAGAGAAATCTTTCATCTGCTGATTCATTACTCAAATGACTCCAAGGCAGGGTGAAGCCAGGAGACTGAGGCTCAAATGGAGTCCTTCATATGGGTGGCAGAGGCTCAACCAGTGGAGACGTCACTTGCTGCCTTCCAGGGTGTGCATTACCAGGAAGCTGGAATCGGAAGTGGTGTTGGGACTCAAACTCTGAGACTTTTTTTTTAAATGATTTATTTATTTATTTGAAAGGTAGAGTTACAGAGGTCAGTTGGTCTTCCATCTGCTATTTCACTCCCCAGTTGGCTGCAACAGCTGGAGCTGTGCTGATCCGAAGCCAGGAGCCAGGAACAAGGCCTTGGGCCATCTTTCACTGCTTTCCCAGGCCACAGCAGAGAGCTGGATTGGAAGTGGAGCAGCTGGGTCTTGAACCTGTACCCATATGGGATGCTGGCATGGCAAGCAGTGGCTTTGCCTGCTATGCCACCGCTCTGGCCCTGCTTTTTCTTTTTATTAACTAAGTCTCCTTTTGTAGGAATGGCTTATTCATAGTCATAACCTTCATTCGTTTCCCACCCCCACCCCCCCACCCCCGACTGTGGGCCAGGTGACCTGACTTGGAAGACGAGTTTTGCATTTCTGCTGGAGCCTGGCAGGGCTTTCGCCCTACACCAGCTTTTCCAAAGTGCCCCCCCCCCTTTAAAAGGTTTATTTATCTGAAAGTCACAGTTACATAGAGAGAGGAAAGGCAGAGAGAGAGAGAGAGAGAGAGAGAGAGAGAGGGGTTCTCCATCCGATGGTTCACTCCCCAATTGGCTGCAATGACTGCAGCTGTGCCAATCTGAAGCCAGGAGCCAGGAACATCCTCTGGATCTCCCACGTGGGTGCAGGGGCCCAAGGCCTTGGGCCATCTTTCACTGCTTTCCCAGGCCACAGCAGAGAGCTGGATTGGAAGTGGAACAGCTGGGTCTCGAATCTGTACCCATATGGGATGCCAGCGCTTCAGGCCAGGGCATTAACCCGCTGTGCCACAGGGCCGGCCCCCCAAGGTGCCCTTCATGAGCAGTGGCAGCAGAGAGGTCCTCTGAAGTTCTTGATGATCAGAAGATATCACTGAGGGGGACTGGGGACAGAGAGGGGGACCGGGGACAGAGAGGGGGACGGGGGACAGAGAGGGAGACCGGGGACAGAGAGGGGGACAGGGACAGAGAGGGGGACCGGGGACAGAGAGGGGGATCGGGGACAGAGAAGGGGACCGGGGACAGAGAGGGGGACGGGGGACAGAGAGGGAGACCGGGGACAGAGAGGGGGATTGGGGACAGAGAGGGGCACGGGGGACAGAGAGGGGGACCGGGGACAGAGAGGGGGACGGGGGACAGAGAGGGGGACCGGGGACAGAGAGGGGGATCGGGGACAGAGAGGGGGATTGGGGACAGAGAGGGGGACTGGAGACAGAGAGGGGGACGGGGACAGAGAGGGAGACGGGGGACAGAGAGGGGGATCGGGGACAGAAAGGGGGATTGGGGACAGAGAGGGGGACCGGGGGCAGAGAGGGGGACCGGGGACAGAGAGGGGGATCAGGGACAGAGAGGGGGATTGGGGAGGACTCCATGGAGGTGAGTGCTGGCAGAGTGGGAACAGATAACAAACAGGGCTGTGCATGAACTCAGAGGCAAGGCGGCAACACTTGCGGACATTCTAACTAATGGAACGTTTCCAATTTAGCTTTTGCTGTGTCCATAGGGCGCTGAAGCAGGGATATATTTGGATGATTACACATTTTAGCCCTTTTTGGACTGTGGTATAATATGACACCAATTAGTTCCTTTTATAACCCTAGCAGCGTATGTATAAACCAAAAAGGAAAGTCAATTGCTCAGAGACGCTGCTGCCTCTCAGGCACAACTCTCCCATCCCAAGGTCTCCTTCTACCCAGCTGGTGCCTACAGACACCACCATGGAAACCTGGCCTTGCACTCAACAAGCACCACACTTGCAGATAACTTGGAACCCATGGAGGGGAAAGGTTTGCCTTCAGCTAAGCGGAGCTGCTGTGGTCGCTGTCTCTTCATCTCATCTGGGTCCCTCATCAGCTGTTTGCTTGGGAGGAATAGACTCCAAAAGCCATAGTAGTCAATAATCCTCACATTTGTTTTTGGAAAGCCACCTAGCTTCAGAGTGACTGTCTATCTGGAGTTATTCAAGTTGCCAATCAAAACAACAAGAGCAACCTGCCTTTGAGAACCGAGTACTCATCTGTCCGTCTGCCCATCCATCCATCCACCCATCCACCCATCCACCCAACCACCCATCCATCCATCCATTCACCCATCCATCCATCCATCCATCCACCCATCCATCCACCCACCCATCCATCCATCCACCCATCCACCCAACCACCCATCTATCCACTCACCCATCCATCCATCCATCCACCCATCCACCCACCCACCCATCCATCCACCCACCCATCCATTCATCCGTCCATTTATTCGTACAAAAGCCTGTTGATGTGTATGACTTCTGAGTGCTAAACTAAAGGTCTCCAGAAGAAAAGCTTTTGTGTTCTCCTGAGTTAAGTGAACTTATTCCATGATCCAATATTCTCATTTTCAGACTTATTTATAAATAATATAGGACAAAAGTTTTATAAATTGTATATATGGTTTAATCACAATAAAATGGATACATAACCATTGAACATTAACCAAATCAGATATTTAAAGTTTATCTGAAAATCACCAGAGTATTTTTTATTCTATGTTAACATTTGCAGTCACTCTTTAAACATAAACACAAGGGACCGCGCTGTGGTGCAGTAAGTTAATATTCTACCTGCAGTGCGGGCATTCCATATGGGCACTGGTTCGAGTCCCGGCTGCTCCACTTCCGATCCAGCTCTTTGCTATTGCCTGGGAAAGCGGTAGAAGATGGCCCAGGTGCTTGGGCCCCTGTACCCATGTGGGAGACCCGGAAGAAGCTCCTGGCTCCTGGCTTCGAATCAGCCCAGCTCCAGATGTTGTGGCCATTTGGGGAGTGAATTAGTGAGTGGAAGACCTTTCTCTCTGTCTCTCCTTCTCTGTCTGTCTGTATCTCTACCTCTCAAATAAAAAAAATCATTAAAAAATTTTAAACAATTAAAAAACATAAATACACTGTATTTTTCCTTTAGAAACAAGATGAGATTACACTACGCATGCTAGTTTTTCACTTAAACATAGCTAGTAGGTTGTCTTAGCCATGAGTACATAGAAATCTACCTTAACATTTTAAAACAGATTTCTGGAGGCATAGTAATTATTTAACACATTCCCTATTGATCGACATTTAGGATAGTTCCAATACCTCATTACAAAACAAAGCTGCAATATCTTTGTTCAAATATCTTGGTATGGTTTGTCAACAATTTACAAAATGGTAAATGCCTAGAGCTGGAATTGTTGAGTCATTGGTAGGTGAGCGCACATGAAATGTTAATAGCTATTGCTGACTTTCCCTTGGAAAAGGTTATATGAATTTCAACTACTGCTAAGAGTACGGAAGAAAGACATATTTCACCACGCTGCTGGCTGAGCGTTGGTGACACCTGGCAAGATAGAACGACTTCATATTGTTTTACTTTGCATCTCTTTAAATAGTAATAAAGCTCTTCATATTTTCTTATCATTGGTATTCTTTTCTGTACTTTTTAAAAAATTGACACAAAATAAT
Source organism: Oryctolagus cuniculus (assembly GCF_051225735.1). NCBI lineage: Eukaryota > Metazoa > Chordata > Mammalia > Lagomorpha > Leporidae > Oryctolagus > Oryctolagus cuniculus. The sequence continues at coordinate 59,315,732 of NC_142885.1, forward strand.
TGTATTGGGTACAATGTGAAGTTTCAATATATGAGTATCTGGTGTAATGAGCAAACAGGGCGACCAGCATATTCATCACTCCAAACAGTTAGCTGTTTTTTTGTAGTGGAGCATTTGAAATCCTCTCTTCCAGCTATTCTGAATGATACAGTCTTGTTGACTTCAGCCACCCTGTGGAGCATCAGAGCACTGGAACTTAGTCCTCTTATCTTACTACAACTTTGGGGCTGTGGACCAAGCCGTCCCCTTCCACTCACCCTCTCCAACTTCTGGTAAACATTAACGTGTGTTCTACTTCTATGAGACTGATTTTTTTTTTTAAATTTATTTATTTGGGGGGAGGTAGGGAGGTAGAGAGATGAGGAGATGGAGGGAGAAGCTGGGCCCAATTTAGGCTTTTATAACAATCTGATGAAGAAAATCAATTGCCAAGGGCATGCCCCCAATGACCTAAGACCTCCCACAAAGCCCACCTCCTAAACATCATCATTAGATTATCTGATCCTCTTCACATGATTAACTTACAGCTTTGGGGTTTAAAGTTCTGCATGCATTTGGAAGCCAAATTATAGTCAAGCTATAGCATCAATTGTGTGTATATATATATGTATGTGTGATATAAATATGTATACATGTTTATATCTATGACATATACATACATGTATATTTTATATATATAAAATCTGTCATATTTATATGAGACATATTTTCTTTGTTCATCCAACCAACAATGGACACTTAGTTGACTGTGTATTTGGCTGCTGTAACTAGTGCTGCAATAAACTTGGAATGTAGATCTCTTTCCCACACTGATCATACCGATTTCATTTCCTTGGAGAACATAAACCCAGGTTCTTGGTGTTTCTTATTTTAGGAATTGCCTTTTCACACCTTTTCTACCTTTTCTCTATGTGTTCTTTACGTTTTTGATTAGTAACCACTATTTATAGATTGAGGTAATTAATTCTTAGTGTTCTGTATCTATGTGTATAACTTTTCTGTAAGCTTGTTTTAGATATATTGAGGATGTGTTTTATCATAAAGAATTTTAAGCTTTTTACATGATTAAATCTATAATATTTTCATTCCCTCTCTTATCTTTTGTGTGTGTATGAGCTTAAGAAAAGATATTCAGGGCCGGTGCTGTGGCGCAGTGGGTTAATGCCCTGGCCTGAAGCGCCGGCATCCCATATGGGTACAGGTTCGAGACCCGGCTGCTTTACTTCCGATCTAGCTCTCTGCTGTGGCCTGGGAAAGCAGTAGAAGATGGCCCAAGTCCTTGGGCCCCTGCACTGGCGTGGGAAACATGGAGGAGGGTCCTGGCCCCTGGCTCCTGGTTCCTGGCTCCTGGCTTCGGATTGGCACAGCTCCAGCCATTGCAGCCAATTGGGGAGTGAACCAGCGGATGTAAGACCTCTCTCTCTCTCTCTCTCTCCTCTCCTTCTCTCTCTCTACCTCTCCTCTCTCCCTGTAACTCTTTCAAATAAATAAATGAATCTTTTTTTTTAAAAAAAAGAAAAGATATTCAAATTTAAAACTAGAAAATTATTTTTTAAAAAACCACTCCCCTGATTTTCTTTTGGAATCTCTGCCTTATTATGTTTAAATCAATTTACCAAGGATTTGAAGTCCATTTCTCATGTGTATATGGTTCTTCCTGGAGTCAGTCCCTCATCTTGCAGGGGAGGACACTCTATGAGTCGGTGTTTAGGGACTGTTCTCAGAAAGTTAGTGGCAAAGCTACAACTGGAACCCAAGTCTTCCCTCTTCCTAAATCAGTGCTCTTTCCAACTTCTCCTTCGTGTCATTATCTGATTCACATCATAAATTTCCAGCACATTTATATTAATATCTAACCCAGTGATTTTCAGATGGCCTGCCAAAGGAAACTTCTTGGATCTCCCCCCACATTTCAGTCAATCAGTGGGCACCATCTTATCTCAGCTGCAGTTGAGAATACACACTCAGAATCAGTGTTTGTCAGGGAAGTGGAGCCTGGCATGCGAGGTGGAGTGGGCACAAATTCTAGAAGAAAGAAGCAGCATTATGCTGGTATTGAAAAAAGATTGAGCACACGAGGGAAATTACATTGTATATTGTCAGGAATCACTGTGTTAAAAACTCCACCGAAAGATCATTAAGTGAATTGTTCGTGTTAAATTCTCAAAACAAGTGATTTTTTCCAGTGTTTTGGGTACAATGCATTTTTAAGAAAAATTTAGTGAGCATATTGCTGAGTCATTTACTTTAACTGGCAAAACCTTAAAAACATCATTGATTTCCCACACTAACCATTGTTTTTGAGCTTGGTAATTATCTGTACAATCTTTGGAAAGCATTTTAAACAATCAGACAAAAGGTGTTTAGTGAATATAAAAGTAAAATGTTAAATCTATTAGTGTTAGAAACATTGTTATTTTCATCAAAGAAACTGCTTGTCACTCTGTCAACAGGGCCTTCTCCACCATGACGTTGGGAACAAGTAGACACTTAGTGCCAGTTTACCACTCTTAAAGGAGAAATTTGTATTTCTGAACTAAATTCCCCATGAATCAAGAACGATTTTAAGATCTTCCTTTGATGAGGATTAGGTTCAAAATGAATGAGCAAGGGTGAAAATAACAAAAATTTCCTTTGAAAGTCAGTTAAACCATTAATAAAATGATTTATGATATATAGCAAAGGTATCCCCTGGGATATGTCTCAATAAACTCATTGTAGGCTGACATTATCGTAACTTGAAAGTTCCTAACCTACCTAGCATTAGCTCAGCAACACAGAACACCCATAGAGCATCAGTTGCTTCCTTTTTTTTATTTTTTATTTTTGACAGGCAGAGTGGACAGTGAGAGAGAGAGAGACAGAGAGAAAGGTTTTCCTTTTGCCGTTGGTTCACCCTCCAATGGCCGCCGCCGGCGGTGCATCATGCTGATCTGAAGCCAGGAGCCAGGTGCTTATCCTGGTCTCCCATGGGGTGCAGAGCCCAAGCATTTGGGCCATCCTCCACTGCACTCCCGGGCCACAGCAGAGAGCTGGCCTGGAAGAGGGGCAACTGGGACAGAATCCGGAGCCCTGACCGGGACTAGAACCTGGTGTGCCGGTGCCGCAAGGCGGAGGATTAGCCTATTGAGCCACGGTGGCGGCCCTTTTGTAATCATAGGGCTGATTGGGAGGTGTGGTCACCACCAATGCCCAACATCACAAGAGAGGATAGAACCACATACCAACAACCCAAAATTTAAAAGCCAAAGTATGATTTGTATAGGATGCATATAATTTTCACACCATTGCAAAGGAAAAAAAAATCACAAGTTGAACTATCATTAAGTCAAGGACTACCTGTATCTACTCAATCAAAGACCAATTGAAGTAGCGGACTTGTGTTTGGAGAACAAGTTTCATGAAACTCTGACACTTTTCTGACACTGGATCACTCCCAACAATTGCTATGCACACATGCTGAGATGTGGCACTCAGAGCTCAATTAGTTATAGACCTGTGTGCTCCGTTCCTTTATTCACTCATGTTAAAGAATATAAGAGACTTTTTCAAAGAGTTCATGGGAACATAAGTTCATCATGTAATTTAATTTTCCATGAGCTTTTGGAAATACCCTCATAGAGGATAACACTTGCTATGCATACTATTATTTTATTTTATTTCACTCTCTTTTCTTTGATTCAGTTAAATTTAGGTTTGTTGAATTCTGGAAACCTAGAAGTCATAAGATTTTCACTTTGTGAAAGTGTCAGTAAGCACAGACAGACCAGTAAATGCTTCTGGTGAAAATACAGCTCACACTGAAAGACCATTGAATGATGAGTTTAATAAGCGAGGAGGTTTTTGTTGAAGGCATGAGATATAACTGTTCTGCAGAAGTCAGTTGTGTTGCAACTAGTGCTGAGTTTGTAAGACTCACTTTCATTCTGTTGATCCCTTCGAGTAAGTGCCAAAAGGTTCTGCTATTTGAAAGTGGGCTGTCAACAAAGAGAACTGGAGAGCCTCTGCTTTAAACTTGTTGTAGTTAATTTAAAAATTATCTAAACTAATCTAAAATTATTTTCCCTGATTAAGTTCTGTCTGCCCTTCTATCTCACTATGGAAAAGTAGATAAAAGAAATAGGTTGCCAGCAATGAAATTATATGTGGGCAGTGGAGATAACACTGGTGCTTGGAGTGAACTTGGAAAGAAACACAAGAATTACTGCAGTATTGCAAACAAAAAAGAGGTGAGAGAGAATTTAAGAGTTACAGAGTATAGTTATTTGGATTAGAGGAGAAAGCGATGCAGTTAAAAACTTGCTGAAAATTTAAAGAGGATTATGAACTAGGGAGAAATGGTTGCTTTGTATTCTACAAAGGAGGGAGAAACAATTAGGTAAGGGGTTGAGATTGGTCTTACTATTTGGTAGAATTTCTAAGTTCCCAGTCCCATTCTTCTAATACTTTCCAATAACATTTATTAGTGATACCATTGTTAAGATTTAATGGGGATTTGGAAGAAAAGATACTAGTTAAGAAGTTCTTGGAGAGAACTGACATTGCGTCTGTTCAGATGTGGTTAGTTAAGGAGAAGAGATGGGAAAAGGAGAGGCATCTCTAATGGCTTCCAGGAGATGCTGGCTAATTTCAAAGTCCAAGGACCAAAGGAGGCTGGTAAGATTCCTCCATCTCAGAGATCTTTAAAACCTCTGTATGATAATTCCCTAGCTCTTGAAAGAAAGCCGTCACATCCCAGGATGGCCACAGATAGGATCTCTTATTGATGGAGAAGTGATGGGTATACCTATGCTGGAATAACCTTCCCTTGTGTGTGTGTGGGGTGGGGGCAGGCTGGGGGTGTGTCCCACTTCTAAAGCTGTGCTAGTCTCAGCTGGGCGTATATGCACATTTATTTAAAATTTCAGTGCAATGCAGATAAGAGGAAATCTTTAAAGAGGACTCTGCTGAAAGCTAGGAACTATGACAGAAAACCACCAAAGAGAACTTTAAGGAGATAGACAACCTTAGAGTAGGATTGCCTCTCCAGACAGCTGTCTCATTAGTGGCACTAGTGGGGTCTCAGGAAGTCCTTTTTCTTCTGGATTCAAGCCCTACCTTAAGTATGCACTCTCTGGGAAACCTGTAGACATCTATCTGGACTGCTCGTCAAGACAAGGAGAAGCTGAGCTCTCTCTCCTGCCTTCCCAGGCCTATTCCTTTCCTCCTGCCTGATGCCCTACTCCTCTCCCCGAAGACAGACTGTGATGACCTCACCCTTTGGGGAAGACCCTGTCCTTCTCCCTCCTGGTTGTGGCATTTCCCTTGCAGACCTCATGGGCACAGCCATGTCAGTTGGATGCACTCAGAGGCGCACATATATAGCCACAGGGAGTCATTTCCTTACAGCCTTAGAAATCAAATATTTACAAGATTAATTTATAATAACAAGGAGCCCTTGTCTCCAACTGTCCTATTTGTATCCTCTCTCAGAGCCCTAGAGACACACTTGACATAGTGAGGACAGGTCACCTGGATCAACACTCAGCAACGAGACTATTTCCATTTTGATCCTCACCGAAGCCAAATGATTGCAGCAACTGTGGGAGTGGCCTTCAGCAGTGGCCATCCCATCGCCCTGAAGGCTGAAGATTCACCACACACATTAGCAATGGAGGAAAACTACTTGAGAGAGAGAACTAAGGTAAAGCTGGGTGCCACCTTCCTTGCGGTTGAAATTGAGTATGGAGTGATGGATGGCCTGCTTCTTCCTTCCAGATCCTAAGTGCTCCATCTTTTTTCAGGAACTGTCACTGGATGACTGCAATGAGTGATATACTTTCTCTACTTTGGAAAAGACAGAGAACTAGAACATGACACAGCTTAACCCTTTCTGCCTGGGAATACCCTTGTCACTCTAGTGAATTCTGCTTCTCAAAGAAGTTCTGAAATGTGTCAGGTTCTCTCTGTTCTATTCCAGGGAACAAACCAATGATACAACATATTAATAAGTTTATGAATAATGTTCCAGACACTTAAAAATATGATAAATAATTCCCATCACCCCTCTTGAAAAACGTACCATTGTTATTTCCATTTTCTAGCTGATGCAACAGAAACCCAAAGACTGGAAGTGACTTGTCCGAAATCATTCGGCTGGAAAGTAGTGGAGTCAGGACTTGAACCTAGATCAACAAGACCCACATCCTTTGGCACCAGAAAATTTTCTTCTTGGGTTAAAATGCTTTCAAGGTGTCTGATATTGGCCCCACTGTTATTCACACCAAAAAGTGCTATTGTTTGGGTCTTCTTATTTCAATCAAAGTCAATTAAAATCATTTTTTTTTTAAATTTTAGAGTGTCAGAAAACTGTGTGACAGCTGGGAGAATGAGTAGACCAGGGCTGAGGCCTTTGGAGACACACAGCAGCCCTACTTTGAGGATCAGGAGGACTTTTTCTTGTATTTTTCTCTAAGCCTTTTCACAGTGCAGTACACCTGACTGTCTCCTTGTGGGTTGTGACATTCTCTGAGCCAACTTAGTGAAATCCCTGGGTCATGAGGAGTGAGTGTAGGTGGAACCATGTTCCCTTTCTGAAAGTTCTGCCTCAGCCCATAACAGGGCTTCTTTATCCAGCTCTCAGAAGTATTAGGAAGATAACATCTTCCAGTTCTTCTTTTTCACCCCACCCTCAAAGGCAAGGAAAGGCCTTAGTTGATTTGTAGAACTGGGAGAAGCAACACAATATAAGACAACAAGACCCCTTCCCCCACCTCTCAGGCTAGCCCAGCCCCAGGAGGGAGGAATTATTCCTTTTCTCCCGCCTTCCATACAGGAACTCTCACTGGTTTGCATTCCAGGCTTGGATTCCAGAGGAGGGTCTGGGGACCCACCTCTAACTGTCTTTTTCCAGCAGGGCTGGGCTTGGGGCCACAAAGTCTGCTTGCAACAGTTTGGGTAATGGTTTTCTATGCAGTGCCAGGTGGTCTCACGGGTGGTTCATTCAAGATCTTAACTGGTTGAGTAGGAAGTTCTGGACCCAGGTAAGGTTCTCCAATTCATCCTTCCAATAATAGAGTTATAATTGATCTCTACTTGCTCATTTCTTGAATCTATTTCTAAACTTGTTCCAGTACCCTTAAGCCTCTATACTGAGATATGCATACACTGGGAGACCTCAACCAGCCAGGGAATCTGAATCTTTGAAGTGGTCATATGACAGATGCTTTGGAAGCATTGTATTATGACCTTCTGGTTCTCCTAGTCCACCAAGCGCTACTAAGTAACCTAGCGTTCCCCATTTGTTGTGTATTAGAATCACCTGTGAATGTTTTGAAAATTTCGATGCCTTGATTCTGATTTAATATACCTGGAGATCGGATTTGAACATAAGTTTTTTTTTTTCATTTTTTCACGAAAGAGGGGAAGGGAGAAAGACACACACACACACACAGAGAGAGAGAGAGAGAGAGAGAGAGAGATCATCCATTGAACCACTCCCCGAATGCCCAGGATCCTGGACCTCAGTCCAGGTCCCCCATGTTTGTGGCACATACCCAGCTACTTGAACCATCACTCACTTCCTCCTAGGATGTGTATTACCAGGAAGCTGGAATCGGGAGTGGAGCTGGAACAAAAACCTGGGCACTCTGATATTGGAGAGTGGTATTCCAGTGGTGGCTTAACCACTGTGCCAAAGGATTATTTTTGTTAGTTTTGTTTTTGTTTTTCAACTGGACATAGGGTTTTTTTTTTTGTGGCCTGGACATAGCTTTTATTTTCAAAATAAAATAAGGTGAATCTCAAGTGCAGCTAAAGTTGGGAATAATTTTTTAAAACTGAAGCTGCAGAAGACTTCTTATTTATTACATCACTTTTTCTTGATGTAAAACACCTATGACACAGATGTGTGCTAGTGGGTTTTGATAGCACAAGTCTTGGCTTGGGTAATATTGAAGCACTTTGTGAAAGAGTTTCCCTTTAATTTTCTATCAATCCTTCTGATCAGGTTAAGGAGAAAGTCTCAAGATGGCAATAGGAGGTCTTTAACACTCATCTTTTATTTTCAACAAGAGAATAAACATCAGGTTCAGATCATAATGTGTGTTGAGAATTATTGACAGTCTTTTTCATCTTTTATTTTTTTTTTTTTTTTTTTTTTTTTTTTTTGACAGGCAGAGTGGACAGTGAGAGAGAGAGAGACAGAGAGAAAGGTCTTCCTTTGCCGTTGGTTCACCCTCCAATGGCCGCCGCGGCCGGCGCGCTGCGGCCGGCGCACCGCGCTGATCCGATGGCAGGAGCCAGGAGCCAGGTGCTTTTCCTGGTCTCCCATGGGGTGCAGGGCCCAAGCACCTGGGCCATCCTCCACTGCACTCCCGGGCCACAGCAGAGGGCTGGCCTGGAAGAGGGGCAACCGGGACAGAATCCAGCGCCCCGACCGGGACTAGAACCCGGTGTGCCGGCGCCGCCAGGCGGAGGATTAGCCTAGTGAGCCACGGCGCCGGCCTCTTTTTCATCTTTTAAAAATCTTTTTTTTGTGTGTGTGGTAGATGATACTGATTTTCCATTTATGATACTGAAATAAAATTTTCTTTTAAAATTATTTATTTCAAAGGCAGAGTGACAGAGATAAGGGGAGATGAGAGAGAGACGGAGAGAATAAAGGGGGAAAAGATGAGAGAGAGAGAGGAAATCTTTCATCTGCCAATTTACACTCCCAAATGGCCACGGCAGCCAGGGTTGGGCCAGGCTGAAGCTGGAGCCTGAAACTCCACCCAGGTCTCTCATGCAGATGGCAGAGACCCAAGTACTTGGGCCATCTTCTGCTGCCTTCCCAGGGATATTAGCAGGGAGGTGGATGAGAAGCTGGACATCCAGGACTTGAACCAGTGCTTTGATATGGGATGGAGGCATTGCAGGCTGTGCCTTAACCTGTTGTGAGACAATGCTGATGCCTAAAGTTTTCTTTAAAGACTTTTGCCTGAACATTGCAATCTTCTGGAGAAGCTTCAAAGCACATGATGCCTGGACTTTATCTTGGACACTGGAATCTTTGAACGCTTCCCAAGGGTGTAACTACTACTGTTTTAACTGCACCAGGAAGTGATTATCAAGCTTTTATGTGTATATGAATCACCTGGGGATCTTATTAAAATTCGGATTCTGGTTCACCAGGCTCACTAGGTAGGGCCTGCGAATCTCCATTTCTTGCAATGTCACCGGCAATGCAGATGCTGCTGATAGATGGACCGTGATGTGAGGAGCAAGGCCCTAGAGGAAATTGATTCTATATGAAATCTCCTTTTAAATATTTATAAAGGAAATAATTTTGTCCCAAGTCTGAGTGCAAATCTATACTTTCACTCATAAAATTTTCTTAGGGCAGATGTTGCTGTTTTTGAGCAAAGAAATGTGGCCAAATGATTTCAGTACCTTGGACAGAGGCAGGGACAATTGTTTTAAAGAGATAGTGTTTAAGCTGGAGAAAGACCAAGAGTTAAAATCTGTGTATAAATGCACTTGCCAAAAAGACACTGAAAATATTATTGAGGGCTGTGCAGTAAAGTTTTTAAAAGTATATACTTTTTTTTTTTTTTTTTTTTTTTTTTTTTTTGCCTTTTATGCCAGTAGAATCTGTATTATTTTAGCTACACCCTTGTAGGACTTGTACTCCATTCTGCCAGAGTTCACCAAGCACATACATTGACTCTTGAGCTAGAACCACACAGAGTTAGGCCCTGGTGATTTCTGTCTCATTAGTGGAATTGGAGGATAGCGTCAATATCAACTTTGGGAGATGAAAAGGCTAATGGGGTCACGTGTTAATTCAGGGGAGTGAGTGTGGGATGCCAATGAGCACAGGCCATGGTGGCCTTGTCTTGGAACCAGACAGGACTGGGATTGAACACTGATGCATAAATCACTTGCTATGATCTGGAGAAAAATTTAATTTAATCTCCATGAAACTCAATTTTCTCATCTGGAAAATGGAGGTAGCAACAGTCCCTTTCCAGAGTTGTTGTGAGGGTTAAGGGAGGTAAGGAGGTAAGGTCACACCAGTCTCCTACTTGAAACTCCCTAATGGCTTCTCTCCAAATTCTTCAACAGGGCCCACAAAACTCTACATGATTTGGTTCTTGTCTGTCTTTCCCTGCCTGGTTCCATACTACTCTCTGCCTGTATCATGATGTTTCAGCAATAGTAGTCTTTTATGTTCCTTGAGGGCCCCCAATCATTCCCATTTCACGTTCTCGGTACTTTTTGGTCCTTTTGCCTGGAATGCTCTTTGTATGACTGTCTCATTTCTATCTGGAATCCAGTTCTTCCACTACCTTCTCTAATAGATCTTCCTCAAATGTCTTATTTAATGCTGTTTCTGCCTGCTCTCCACTTGCTATAGGATTGCTTCTTTCTAGTAAGCATCACTGTTCAAAATGGCCTTAGCTGCTTTCCCTGCCTCATTTTTCCTGTTAGAAGGTAACTTCTACAAGGTCAGGAGTCTTGCCTGTCTTTTCACTAATGAATCCCCATGCCTAAAGTAGATCTTGACACACAGTATATTGTAATAAATATTAGTGAGATAAATGACTATAGGAGTGTCTGGGACACAGTGGCTGTTAAATGAGTACCCACTCCTTGACTCTCTACATTTCCATCCTTAAAATGATCTGATTGACAGTCTGGTTAATAGGGGAGCTAACGGTTAATATGGGAAATTTCTAGCCATGAAGGTTTAAAGAAAACCATGGAGATATCTGGGAAATGTGTACAAAGATAATTGGAAAGCGGCCGTGCTAACATCTGGCTGCGTGACCTTGGGCAAGGGGATCTCTTGGAACACTTGACTTCTTTATTTTGATCTTTGAGGAAAATAATCTCTAAGATCCTCTCAGGCTCACAAGTGAGTCAGTGACAGTAAAATAAGAATCTTGCCTTTGGTGGCCATCCTGCAATGGTTCTTCTCTCACTTGATCCTGGATCTCTTCTTCACTGTTCTGTGCCTTGGAGTCTGGCTACTGTGGATCTCATCTGAGCTGTCTTCCTGGATGATTCTTTTTGAGCTTAGCTGGTCAGGGTCCTCAGCACAGTGTTGAGGGGAAGGAAGAGAGGGGTAGAGGTAGCCCCATCCCTTCCTCCCCAGCACACGTTTGCTGGAAGGCCCTTCCCCCAAGGATTCAGCCCTCATGGAGCCCCATCTACATTCTTTGCTCCCACTGCCCAATACACCGAGGCAGGTGAGAAGTCTTGTGATTCCTAGTCCCTTAGGTGCCTCAGCAACTCTTGTTGGGTCCACTAATCTTGCTCAGACTCTTGTTAACAATCTCTTGGTTCAAGTCTTCTATTGAAATTCTGGGCAGTGCCCAGTATTCTTCTACTGAAATACTGGGCAGGATTTAAGATTAGTTGGTAGACACTTATCTTGAAATACATCTAGAGAAACAGATTCTAAGGACTCTGATAGAAACCATGTGTGGAGTTGGTAGACACTGCTGTGAAGATTTCATCTTTTAGTTTAATCTGGGTGCCAAACACTTCAGCTTAAGTCTCACTTCCTCTGGCTCCATCTCCAGTGGAGAGAAATGTTGTTGATGCCATTTTCTAGGTAACAAAACTTCATAGCTGTGCTAACACCTCATGCAGAGAGCTGATGAGAAAGCACCTCTCTTCCCTGTGGCCCTATTTGCTCCTTCTTAATCAGAAAGTTTTTTCTTTCTTCTTTTTTTGGCAGTGACACATTCTCCCAATAAACCCAGAAAATTCACAGTATCTATTTATCCCAGTAGATGTGAGCCTCTTATGCCCCTTGTTGTGTCTGGCAGGTACTTGGATTAATTGCACACCCTCCAGAGAGGCTGGGCCATCACATTTAGCTGAGTGCGCTCATAAAAGGATTATTATTTAACAGTTCAACCTCCATCAACTCACTTTTATCCTGCCTCTCTGAGCTGGTGAACACAATTAATGAGGTTGCTGTGGCCACGACCGTTTCTACTCGTGACCCTCTCACCAAAATTCTTCACTTTTCTGCACTTCCCCTCCAGCATGTAAGTCACTTTCATTCTCTGAGTTGATGCAAAGATGGATTGTGACAATAGTTTGTGGGTGGCTGTCAGAATTGATGGTGGTTTGTGTGGGAAAATGCATAGCGACTTTGAGAGCTGTGGTAAGGATTCCAGATAGAGTCAATTAGAAAAAGTTCTACCTCACAGGGAAAGGTCAAGCTGAGTGTTTTAATTATGATGCTGTTATAATATATCTCATGCTTGAATGGCCAGGGTTGGAAGAGCTGCAAAGCTATGCAATATACCAAACTCTAAAAAGGGCATAAAAATGATGTGCTCTTTTAGGGGATGACTCAGAATCTTGCAGAGAAGGCAATGAGGTAGAGTGAAAGGGATGAAGGCTTGAGTGGCCTGGACTCCACTCTACACAAAACCACTCGTCTGTGTAAACCTGGCATCCTTACCCATAAAATAATGTACAGCTGGGAGGTTTTTTGAAGCTCTGCTACCAATCAGTTCCTCGGGAGGCACCTACTAGAATCATGATTAGGCCCATTTTAGAGAGAGAAAATTGAGACTCAGAGAGACTGAGAACATTGACCTAGGTCACACTGTGCAAAGTCATAGCCTGCAAAAACTGACTCCAAGCCCTGGCTGGCTAACTGTGAGAATGTCTGTTACCTTTCAGGGAACTAAAAATTGGGGGGTGGGGGCAGACATCTGGCACAGTGGTTACAATGCCACTAGCGACACCTGCGTCCCATATCAAAGCATCTCAGTTCCGGTCCTGGAACTGCTAAGGCATACTCTGGGAGGCATCAGGTGATGCTTCAAGTAGCCGGGTCCCTGCCATTCATAAGGGAGACCTGGAGTAAGTTCTAGGCTTCTGGCTTGGGCCTGGCCCAGCCCAGGCTGTTGCAGACATTTGGGGAAGAGAACCAGGTAATGGGAGACCTCTGTCTGACTTTCAGACAGATAAATTAAAAGTTTAAACTTGCACAATTTTCTAGATAAGATCAACCTTTCAGAGATCTTCAGGGACTCGTGAATGGCCATACATCTGGTGAATGGTGGAGCTGGGACAATGTCCCATTGCTGACGGTGAAGTCCAAGCTCTGAGCCATTGTGCCGTATCTTCACTCACTCCTACAGCCATTATTGTCTCAGGGATGTACAGAGGGTGCCATCAGGAGGGAATTTAGGTTTAAATCCCATGCACTGCCTAATTTAGGATGACAGACATGAGAGTTCAGTGGTTTTAGGAGGCATGATGTGGAATCTGGTCTTTGCCAAGCACCCAACACAATGTGTGACTAAGACATCCACTTAAAAGTTTTAATCAGCAGTGTGAAACTTGGAGGACATAATAAATCAAGTGAAATAATCCAGAAAGCCAAATATCACATTATCTCATTTCTATAGACTCATGGAAGTGGAGATTAGAATGGTGGTTACTGCAGGCTGGGGTGGGTGGGAGCAAGGGATGGGGAACTGTTGGTGAAAGAATACAACCTTTCAGTTATGCTGGGGGAATAAATTCTGACAGCTACTGCATAGTAGGGTGACTAAACTTGTAAATTATCATCGTGTGCTTCAAAACAATTAAGAGAGTAAACCTCAAATGTCTCATCACAAAAATGATACGTAAGTGAGGTGATGGGTATGTTGATTAGTTTGATCTAATCACTCCATCTTCTATATACATATCAAAATCCACATTGCATTGATTGCATACAATTTAGATCTGTCAGTTAAAAATATTACAAAATGCATCAATGTACTGCAGTTGTTTGAAAACACACGTGAATACCAAACATGAATTTTGCACCATATTAGAATTTATTGTAATACAAACAAGTCCAAACACAATATATTATCTAATTAAGAAAATATGAACATTTACTATTTTTTCTATAACTTTCTATTCCATTCTTTAAACCGGAATGGCCAACAGTAGAGTTTTTTATTCACTTCAGATGGGCTCCCCATGTTGGACCAGTAGGTACCAACTGTGCAAAGCAACCTTTTCCAATTGTGGAATGTTTGCAAATGGAAGTCCATGCCTGCTCACGGTCTGTCCTCTATGATTTGTCTGCCATCCCCCTCATCTCCTTCCCCACATGCTATTTCAGCCTGTGAGTTGCTCAATCAAAAGCCACAGCACGTTCGTGTGTAGTGTCGCTGCAGTGCCCTGCCAAGGACACAAATCATACAGCAAGGGAGACACAAGTTAACAGTCTTTGAAAGAGGCACGGCAAAAACCCAAGATAAGGCAATTACTTGAGTGCCATCAGCAGCAGCTGTTTACATGACAGGCTTCAAAATTCAGGCTTTATTTCTAAAACTGGCCTAAAAAAAAAGTCTTACAAGTTCTTAAAGAACACACACACACACACACACAACCAACAATCCTTTTCCATTATTGTCCATAATTACTATGATAAATAATATCATAAATTAAAAGTCCTTAGATGATCTGAAATAACTTTTAGGAGAAATGTATTAACTTAACCCGATGGGTATTCCTACACATTTAAAGCAGAAGACAGAAAATCACTAGAGAGCCTTCAATAATCAGAACTTCAGAAAATATTGTTTAGCAAAATATAAAATATAGTCAAAGAAAAAACATTACATTAAGACATTAAAATAAACGAGTATCTGAGGAAAACATTTCAATGCACACTCAGGTGTTAAACATCAACCATTACCTTTTACATACAGTCTACAAACGTAGAACAGACAACTGAGATTCACATACTTATTTTCCATCTTATGTACATCCTTAAAAAGAAATTGCTTAATATTTATAGATATTGCACTTTTACTCATTCACATGTAGCTCAAACTAGCATTTTTTAGAGCTATGTTTTTAAAAATAAATAAATAAATACATTATATATATATATTCAGTATAGGTAGCCTTTGGTCAATGTTCATTCATAAAGGGGTATGGTGGAATTGAGTGAACACATAGCCAACTACACATGCTTGGCAAACAAGAGACAAGGAGAGAGAAAGGCAAGTTAAGGGACATGAGGGAATCTGCCCACCACTGCAGTCAATGAACATAGGCCCTGGGGAGTGAGTGAGAGGCGAGACAGGCGTCTGTCTCTTAGCCGAGTGTCTTCACGAACATCTACTAATGGGAACCCGTGTTGTCTGAACATTCTCAGATACGTTAGAATCAGATCAGACAATATGGTCCCTAAACACAAGCCAATTCTGTCTTGCTTTCAAACAAAGAGACAGCCACCTGCTTCAATGCTGGGGAAAAAACTTAGCTGCAGGTTTCTTAAAGGGATAGACTGTGATCTCCAACATGGCTCTTTCCTGAGGCCTCGGGAAAGGTAACTTTGGCTCTGTCAGGTGTGCTGTGTTTTGCGCTGCCTTTAGAATTGAATATTTGGGTCTACAATCATTTAAAAGGAGTAGGAATTAAGATCATCAAGATTAATGTGGATTGAAATGCTATTGCAGGGGCCAGCGCTGTGGCATAGTGGATAAAGCTGCTGCCTGCAGTGCCGGCATCCCATAGGGGTGCCGGTTCAAGTCCCGGCTGCTCCACTTACAGTCTAGCTCTCTGCTATGGCCTGGGAAAGCAGTAGAGGATAGCCCAAGTCCTTGGATCCCTGCACCTGTGTAGGAGACCCGGAGGAAGCTTCTGGCTCCTGGCTTCGGATCTGCACAACTCAGGCCGTTGCAGCCATTTGGAGAGTGAACCAGCAGATGGAAGACACGCGGCCTCCCACCTCTGCCTCTCTGTAACTCTGCCTTTCAAGTAAATAAATAAATAAATATTTTTTAAAAAAACATTGTGTTAGTATTGAGGGCGTTGGCTAAAGTGTAGGGCTTGAGCTGCCCTAGGGCCTTATCTATTTCATTCATTTATAGCAAATTCCCTTAAAAAGCACAGACATGTCTTCCAATTTAGGGACAAAATTCAGTAAAGATCCAGCCTGGGGAACCAAGTGTTCCAGGTGGACTGTCTGCTGTTTATTTGGTCATCAAAAATATCATACAATTCCCAAATCATTTAGAGAGATTTCTTCCAGTACAGGGATGAATTCAAACACCAAGAATTCGGGACAGGCATAAAAATAAGAGGAACTCCAGCACGGATTTCCCTTTCAAAACACATCACTCAACACAGAAGGAGCTAAGAGAATCCAGCATGTGTGTGGAAACCCCTATTCATTACATCCTAGACCTCTTCTTGCCTTAACAGGCAAAGGGCTAATCAATAAATAATAAAGTTCTATTCTATCATTTTGCCAAGGATCTGGGTGAAACAGTTTCACCAAGAACTGGCCGAGCCCTTGCAAGCCATGTGTGTTAAAGGCCAGACAAGAAGTCAGCAGGGCACTTTTCCATGTCAATTGTGTCTGCATTTGTGGCCTAATGAGAAAGCCAGCCAGACTCTGAGCCAGGGCTGAGAATACCTCCTTTCATACCAGAAAGCTACAGTTCCTGCCCCTTGAATATTAAATTCAGTTAGGAAGTCACTTCAGATAAAACAATTTGGTGAGGGCTTCAGCAAGCAAGGGGGCAGGGTTGGCAACTGTCCACATGAAAGGCTTCTCCAGGAAGCAGACGCGGTATCACAACAAGAAGCAATTTGAGCCAAGGGACTGTATACAGCTGACACTGGATGGATTCAAACAATGGCAAGAGTGGGCTTTGTTTTTTTGTTTTTCTGGGCTCAAGATTTCCTCCTTTCTCCTGCACAAGGCAGGGTCTTTGTGTTGGAGGAGATAGATAAAAACTATACATAATGGCAAATAGAAAACTACAGAGCAGACCTCAGGCCTGAGGGTCACTAGCTGTGTTGGTTCGGAGGTCCTGGCCAGGGTTTGGATGAGATTCAACACTCCCCTAGCCCCATAGTGTCACTTACTCTGCAACGAGGAGGGGCCAGGGCCACTTCAGGACTACAACCTGCTCTAGGACAAAGGGCACCTTGGAAAAGTCCCAAATCAGTCAGCATCGTTAGCTGCTGGCAACGGCATGGGGGAGCAATGGATGACCTTGGCTCTCGGAAGAAGAGCGTGGGCTCAGCTACTGTGGCTTGGTGCGTCACACAGATGAGCAGTTCCCGGTCTCGGTGGATGGTGCCAGTACCAAGTCACAGGCTATTTCTCTACCTTGTGTGTCCTTAGCACTCACAGCACGACACTTCAAATCTCCAGCAGCATCTTCAAACCGGCAGGAGCTGCGGCTGGCTGCCGACACGACTTGGTGAAAACAAACGTGTCAATAAAAACGAGATCCATGCTCCCCTTTCTTCTCTTCCATCCTTCCTCACCTACCAGTCTATGGAGACAGGAAATCGGATTAGCACTCTTAAGGAGAGCTGTTCAGCTGTGCGATGGGACATGCTCCCATCTGGAAATGGATTAGACAGAGGCATCTGGTGCCAGTCCTACAGGATCAAGGGGAAACTTTTATAGGCTTTCCATTTTTGTCATACTGGTATACCAGCATCTTAATACAGTGCGAGTTCGCTGGTGAGATCCAGGGGCTACTTGTTATGGAAAAGTTATGGTTGGTGTAGAACTGTACAGGTTGCTTTTGGCACTTGAAGAAGGCCTTGAGCGTGGCGGCCGCCATGGTGCGGAATCGCTTGCTAATGAAGCAGTACAGGAAGAAGTTGATGGCTGTGTTCAGAAGGGCCAGCATGTTGGCCACGTCGGACACGATGTGCACCAGCCAGGGGTTCCGGATGGGGGCCCCATAGAGGTGGTAGAGAATCATGATGATGCGAGGGGCCCACAAGGTGGCAAAGATGGAGGTGATGGTGAACAGGATGGCAGTGGTCTTCCCCGTGGAGTAGCCACGGAGGCGAAAATTGCTCTTCCTCCTGAGTTTGTACACGATGATGGAGTTCAAGATGAAGAAGATGGAGCAGGGCACCAGGTACACGGTGAAGCAGTGGGTCCAGATGAGGACGTGGTGCATGGAGGTACTGATGTAGTCTTCAGTCCAGATGTTGGGCCACCAGTAGTAGGGAATGCTGGTCAGGAAGCAGGTAACGTACACACTGACAATGACTTTGCGTGTGCGGGCTGGGTAGGAGACGGTGTGGTATTTCAACGGGTGGCAAACAGCGATGTACCTGTCGATGGTTAACGGCACGGTGATCCAAATAGAGGTGTGGATGGAGGAGAACTCCAGCACCTCTATGACCTTGTTGGGGACCGGAGGCATCTGCATGTTCAAGATGAAATCCTCCAACAGGAAGTCCACAAACACAATGAAAAAGAGGACCAAGATGTCGGCGGCGGCGAGGGCCAGGAGATAGTTGTAGGAGGACTTCTGCCTTCGAGCCACCAGCTGAGACAGAATGATCACTGTCAAGATATTGGCTGTGGAGAGAAGAGAATCGGGGTTATCTCTGGAGCAAAGATGACTTCCTCGGCTGCTAGAGCCCTGGGCACAGGCTTACGGGTGCACTTCCAGGGACGTCAAAGGGACCGAAACAATGCTTGTGAGGAGCAAGCTCTGCATGACCAACCATGCCTCTTACACAGTGTGCGCATGACTGCAAAGTCATATCTCTGTTCTTTTCTGTGTGTTCCCCACCCGTGTGCTGCCATTAGCCACGCTTTAGGAATGAATCTTGGGCTCGTAGAGCTTAAGGAACTCAGAGGCACACTGTGAGTAGGCTGTGATGACAGGGACCAACTTACGACTCCTCATCCCATACCCCACGTTCTTTACTTTGTCCAACTGCAAGGAGAACACAGGGCTGCCATGGGCTTTCCTGCTGTGTATGTGTACATGGGTGGAAGACTGGACATAGAACTTCTTAAGAACCTTTTTGGAACCTGAATTTTTTTTTTTGACAAGCAGAGTTAGACAATGAGAGAGAGAGACAGAGAGAAAGGTCTTCCTTACGTTGGTTCACCCCTCAAATGGCTGCTATGGCCGGCGTGCTGTGTTGATCCAAAGCCAGGAGCCAGGTGCTTCCTCCCGGTCTCCCATGCAGGTGCAGGGCCCAAGCACTTGGGCCATCCTCCACTGCCTTCCCAGGCCACAGCAGAGAGCTGGCCTGGAAGAGGAGCAACCGGGACAGAATCCGGCGCCCCAACTGGGACTAGAACCCGGGGTACCCACGCCGCAGGTGGAGGATTAGCCTAGTGAGCCGCGGTGCCGGCCAGATCTTTTTTTTTATAAGGGGGATTTAGAATTATAGGGTCAGGAGAGATCATGACCTGGAGATTAAGTTTAAAATAAAACAGACTTATTTTTGGAGTAGGGAATCTACACACTTGGTACAAAATTAAAAACAATAGCAGAGCAATGTAAACTACATACTTGGTACAAAATTAAAAATAATAGAGCAATGCAAACTTCTTTCCTATTCTTGTTCTCCAACACCTAATTTCTATTTCCTTGAGGAAATCAGTTAGTAAATAATCTACTTGTATCTGGGTCAATATAGTGTGCATGGTTTGTTTTGTGCAAACAATAGCAATGCATTGTTTTTCTTGGAATCAGATTCACTTTGAAAATGTATCCGCTTAATTTCTTTTCAGTTTTAAAAATAAAAGTCTTCCAAATAAGATGGATTTAGAAAGTTATTAGAGACTCACTCCAAGATGATATTCCAATGGGTGATATCTGGAAGTTACTCTACACATTCATTGTCACAATCAAACTTGACATTTGAACATGGCCAATCCTATCCTACAAGAAAGGGTCTGAAAGCTTACATCCCTTATCTGAGGTCCAGTGGCAGAGCTGGGATCCCTCTCTCTCATCTTTGTTCTTCCTTTCTTAGTAACAGTTTAAAAAAATCATGCAATCATTCCATGTAAGAATGTATCACAATAAATCTACCCACACGACCCTGTGTGCTCATCAGGCAAGTTCAGCAAGTTTAAACATTTGGCCATGTTTGCTTCCACTCTTTTTTATTTATCAATTTGTTAATTTTAAAATTAACAACTTCATTTGAAAGAGAGAGAGAGAAAGAGAGAGAGAGACAGACAAAGAGAGATCTTCCATCCACTGGTTCACTCCCCAGATGCCCTGGGTTCACAGCCCTGGGATGGGCTAGATGGAAACCAGAAAACGAACTCCATCGGAGCCTCCCATGTGGGTGGCAGAGATCCAGGTACTTGAGCCATCTCCTGCTGCTTCTAAGGTTGTACACTGGCAGGAAGATGGATCATAAATGGAGGAGCTAGGACTCAGGCACTGTGATACGGGATGCAGGCACCCAAAGCGGCATCCTAACCACTGCATGAAACTCCTGTCCCCACAGCTCGCTTTTTATTGAAGAAGTGACACTGTAGGTACAGCTGAAGTCCCCTTTGAAACGGTTCCATGGCCACTGTTTTCTCTCCTTTCTGCTTGCCCTCACTAAGACACGAGTCTCCAGGCGACATGCAGCACTCCAGGTGCAGTACTTGTACTCTTGCTTTCTTTATGCTGCTTTTCTCATTCAACAATGTCTCTGACACCCATTTTTGTTGATGCATGTAGATCTAGCCCACTTATCTTGACTTTTACATAGCACTTATATTAAATGTTGGTTTTAGGTTCTTCTATGATGAACCACTATAGTTAATTTCTTGCTATGACTCTCCATGAGAAAGACATAGATGTGAAAACTTCTCTGGGGTGGTATACCTGAGGGTATTTCAAAATGTTCATGGAAAATGGAATTAAAAGATAAATTTAGGAGTGGGTGTTTAGCCAAGCCATTAAGATGCTGTATCCCATATCTGAGTGCCTGGGTTCAACGCCTGACTCCAGCTTCCTGCCAGTGCAGACCCTGAGAGGCAGTGGTGATGGCTCAAATATTTGGGTTCCTGCCACCCATGTAGGAGCCGTGGGCTGAGTTCCTGGCTTCTGGCTCTCACCCAGTCCAGCCCTGGCCATTGCAGGCATTTGGAAAATGAACCAGCAGATGTGAATGAAGTTAGGAGTGGGAGCCAGGACTTGAATCCAGGCACCCTGACACAGGAGGTGGCCATCTGTAGCGGCAGCTTAACTGCCATGCCAAGCACCCACCCCAGGAAGGATTATTTGTGAGTGGTAATCGGAAAAAGCTTTGCTGAGGGAGTGATGTTCAAGCTGAGAATTGGAAGACCCAAAGGCAAAACGTATGGGAGGAAAAAGCGTTTCAAGCAAAGGAAACAGCATGCTCCAAAGAGGTGGGGGAAGCATGAAGAGTGGGGTTTATTAAGGCAAAGGCCTTTATAATGGTTTCTGCTTGCTTTGAAAGCATTTTTTTTTTCATTTACCAACTTTCTTTCATTAGATGGCCTTGCTGTGTTTTGTTGAGACACATTTCAGAAAGTTTTATTCATCCAGAACTTCTTTCAAAAAGTATTTAGCATCCTCTCTTAGTGGGCAAAGCTCTGTGCATGGGCCCAAGGCGGATGTGGACTGGCACTGTGGACACTCAGGTGCAGAAACAGCATGTCGGTGGCCAAGGACCCCAGGGATGAATGGGAACACACGAGGGTGTTACACCTGCCAGTGGGCAGAGAGAAAGGCAGGGCTTCCGAGGAGGGACTAAGTCAAATCTCAGCCTTCCCATCTCTGCCGCTCAGAATTCAAGGTCTAATGGACCTCAGCCAAGAGCAGGGGAGCCTCAGTGGTCAGGAGTGGAGCCTGGGGCTGGGCTGCCTAGGGTGCAGCTCCGGCCCACTACTTTTGGATCCTTGACCTTGGGAAGTTTATTCAATCTTGTTATGCCTCAGAGTCCTTCTTTACACACTAGGGCTAATAAGAATGTCCACCTCACAGGGCCACTTTGAAGACTAGGTGAGAACAATTTTATAAAGGGGTTAGGACAATATGCTCAGTGAACACTACTGATTTGCTGACAGCCCATTCACCCAACCAATATTAATCGGGCATCGACTACACCAGGTGCCAGAGACACAGGAATCAACAAAACGGACATCTCCTCTTCTCACAGGTTTATAGGCGAGTGAGGGGACAGATCCTCTTATTACATGTACAAGAGAATTTCAGATGGTGATCCCAGGAGGATTAAAACCAAAAGATGAGACACATTGATGGGGAGTTATTTTTAGGTTGAAAAGTGACATTTGAGTTCAATTGAGTTTGAGGAGAAGGGATCTGTTTGGATGGAAAAGGCTTCCAGGAAGTGGGGATGGGAAAGAACAAAGACTCTGAGGTGGGAATGAGCTAGGAATATTCATGGAACAGAAGGAAACAGGAACAGTTTCTCAAATTGCAGATAGGAAAACTGGAGCTTGGATTTTTAGGGAACTTGCTCAAAACTGCAAACTGAGCAGGTGGGGGAGCTGAAAGGTGCCCCTGGCTCTGTCTGACAGCTGACTCTGCTTGGTTTCTTTCTTTTCTTTTTCTTTTTTTTTTTTTTTTTTTTTGGTCAGGCAGAGTTAGACAGTGAGAGAGAGAGACAGACAGACAGAAAGGTCTTCCTTACGTTGGTTCACCCCCAAATGGCTGCTACGGCTGGTGTGCTGCGCCGATCCGAAGCCAGGAGCCAGGTGCCTCCTCCTGGTCTCCCATGCAGGTGCAGGGCCCAAGCACTTGGGCCATCCTCCACTGCCTTCCCAGGCCACAGCAGAGAGCTGGCCTGGAAGAAGAGCAACTGGGACAGAATCTGGTGCTCCAACCAGGCCTAGAACCCGGGGTGCTGGCGCCGCAGGCAGAGGATTGGCCTAGTGAGCCGCGGCGCTGGCCATCTGCTTGGTTTCCTTTCGCTCATGGGAAAGGGTCCTCAGCTGAAAGACATGATTCCTGTTCCCTAGGTTGCCCCTGACTTAGCTAAGTGCTTCATTTCTCAGGACCTGGCTTTCTGTCCATTAAGCAATGCTCACATTCCCTCTCACGCCCTTGTCCTGCAAGCTTCTAAGGCTATAGGAATGGATACTTGCTGGGCCTCCCCAGAAGAAGTGCTACAGGTGGGCAGTTCAAGAACTCTGGGAAAATAGAATTCAAAAGTCAGTTTATTTCAGTGCAAAAATGTTTGAAATCCATGGTCCTCAGAAAGGTTTATGGTAATGTATATTTTGAAAAAACTATGCACGGACGTCAAAATGTTTTCGCACCAAAATAGTTCTCTTCTAAGTCCGTTTCTTCACGAACTTTTTGAGGTACCCCAGTGTATATTCTGCAGAGTGGTGCTTTGCCACGGTCTCTTCCTCCCTGGCTGGATCCTGTTTGAAGTGTAGTGCTGAAAATTTTCCATATCAAAGCTCTTTTAAAATATTCCAGCCCCACCTAATTAATGCTTTAAGTCAGGCAAGCCATCAACTCCAAACGAAATTGCTAGGTATTCATATTTGACATTTCTTGAGGTTTCTAGTAATTGCCTCTCTTGAGAAACTAACCCACAGAGTTTTGTATAGGTGGTTCCCCACCCCCACCCCACCCCAAGGCTACATCATGAACACTCAGGAAATCCTTGGGGCGAGAGAGAGACATTAGCTGTAGAGAGTCAGGGTGTGGGGTGGGGGGAGGGATTCAGGCCTGTGTACAATTTATTTTATTTATTTATTTATTTTTTGACAGGCAGAGTGGACAGTGAGAGAGAGAGATAGAGAGAAAGGTCTCCCTTTGCTGTTGGTTCACCCTCCAATGGCCGCTGATCCGAAGCCAGGAGCCAGGTGCTTATCCTGGTCTACCATGCGGGTGCAGGGCCCAAGTACTTGGGCCACAGCAGAGAGCTGGCCTGGAAGAGGGGCAACCGGGACAGAATCCGGCGCCCCGACTGGGACTAGAACCCGGTGTGCCAGCGCTGCAGGTGGAGGATTAGCCTATTGAGCCGCGGCACTGGCCTGTGTACGATTTTCTGAAGAAGAAATGAGGAAGTGGAGTCTTCAACTCTTAGAGCTTGACATTTGCCCCACTTCCCTCTATCAAAAAATCCTTTCATTTCCACAGTGGCACGTTTTTCTCCAAGAGCAAGGATGGCATTGGCAGGGTCTGTGTGTATTAATAAAGGGTGAGTAAACTACGAAACCCAAGTCATCATGCTTGAAATTGCATTTCTCAGCTTTTCTCCCAAACCAGCTGGCCCAAGGACTTTCTTGTTAAGGAAACCCAGCCAACTGCAGGCACGCTGACCCCAGCGAACTTCATGATCAAAATGCCAAACCTTCCAGAAAGCAAATCCTTTCTGTCAATGGTGTCAGTGGGCAGGTTGAAGCTCTGGGGTAATCTAAGGCCAGTGTTTTGTGATTGCAAAGCTTCTTGGTTATAGTCTTGGGAGACTTCATTTCCTGTACTTTGCAGCTTACTGTATTCAACCTTGAGAGGGTTTGGGGAGTGGCTGAGACAGACACGGGCCAAGTTGTCAGTCCACAGCATGGAACAGTCTGCCGGCCCAGAGAGAAAGCGTCTAAGTCGTCTAGAAGTGTTCTCTGCATCTGTTATGACTGAGGGGTCCCAGCAGCTTCCTTGAAAGAAATAGCTGGATTGTGGGGCGGAGCACTGATTGGGAGCTCTGAGTTTGTATCTAACTGCTGCCACATTTCCTTTTATTTTAGAAAGTTATTTTCTCAATCACAAAATACATACTTGTAAAAATTAAACTATCAGTGCATCATAATAATATGATTAGCTCACTTATGCTGACCATTCACTTTTAAGCATCTTACTTAATATCTCACTTAATCTCCATCACTACCCTGCGCAGTTGGTACTATGATTTGAAAGCATTCAGGTTCGGAGAGATTCAGTAAGTTGTTTGAGGTCCACAGGTAGAGGGTGGTGAGCCAGGTTATTAACCCAGGCTTTTCATCTCCTAGCTTTTTACAGATTTAGCTTCTACATTAGAAGTCAGAAAGGGGTGTGGTGGGCATTTGATGACGCGGTTATGACACCACTCAGGACACCTCCATTCCACAGTGGAGTGTCTGGGTGTGAGTCAGGGGTCTGTTTCCAATTCCAGCTTCCTGCTAAAGCACACCCTGGGAAGCGGCAGCTGGTGGTTTAAATACTTGGGTCCCAGCTACCCATGTTGGGAAACCCAGATCGAGTTCAAGGCTCTTGGCTCTGGCCTGGCCCAGATCGAGCTGTGTGGGCACTGGGAGAACAAACCAGTGGATGAAAGATCTCTCTCTCTTTCAAATAAATAAATTAATTAAGTTAAAGAGAAATCAAAATTCTATGTAAACCTCACTTCCAGGTAGCCATGCAGATGGCCACCAGATGTCACGCCTCCTTCTGTGGAACCTCTTCTTGCAGCCTCCAGGTCCCGAGGTGGAGCTAGTCCCTTGACTCAACTCTTGACCAATGGCTATAGCAAGAGGACTACTGTATGACTTTTGAGGCTGGGTTATTGGTTCTTGGGACCCAGCTGTCACTCTATGAGATGCCTGTGCCAGCTGGAGAGGCCATGGGTAGGTGCTGTGGTGGACAGCTAGCTGACAGGCAGCACCCACAGTCAGCCAAGGGAGTGAGCCATCTTGGGGGTCCACTCAATGGAGCCCCTAAGTAACTGCAATCGCAGCTGTCCCTAGTTGCAACTACATAGATGCCAGAAGGCAGAGCAACCCTGAAGAGCCCAGCCAGCCCCCAAAGCAGTGACAATGAACCACAGTTATTGCTTTCAGATGCTAAGTTTTGGGGTGGTTCACTATGTGGCAATACATAGTGAAAACAGATGCTTGTTAGCCATCTGATGTCATCTCCAGGATGCGGATATGCCTATAAGTGTCACATAATCAGTAATAATGACTGTCATCACAAAATGTGAGTATACAATAATACTGTTGTGCAATTTCATTTCTTTTCACCTGGAAAATAACTGTAGATTTTGTCCCTTATGTCAATAATATTCATAAAATATTCATCTATCACTGGACAGAACTTAATGTTGTTATTGTTTCTTGGTCACTATCAAGCTTTATTAAGCATCTTTTGTGCATTTATGTAGAATAAATTCCCAAAACTAGAAATGCTAGTTTAAAGGGTAACACGATTTTCTTTCCTCCTTCCCTCTTACTATCTCCTCTCTCTCTCTCTTTTGGTCTCTTCTTCTCCCCGAAAGGAAGCTAAGAGAATTTGTAGGAAGGAAAATAGCTCAAGCCTGAGTTCCAGGAGGATTTAGGTTAGACATCAAGAATACCTGTTTGATGGCAATGGTATTATATGACAAAGAGCAGGTCACTGACAGGCACAGTTGGTCAGGTCATACCGCTTTGAAGAGGCACAATTGCTAATCTGGGCTAATTAAATTCATGGTGTAACCTTTGGAAGACCCTATTTCTCTGCACCCAAATGATGTTCTTGCAGATTTCCAAGAAGACAGCCATTCACTCCTTCAGTCACCATTCCCTGCGACTTCAGTTCATTCCTGTACATTCTCATAGTAGCCTATCTTTGTGTTGGAAGACGCAGCCCTCTGGCACCCTGAGCAATTCCAGCGGAGTTCCTATCTTCTCTTGGGAATCCCCGGGGGTGGATTTTTTAGGCAGAGCAATTTCTCAACCTCCTAGGCAAGAAGTCAGCAATGCTCTCAGATAAGCTGAGGAGTGGAGACTCAAATGTGTGATAGGCAAAGCTGTTACCTCCATTGTTACTTTCCCTCCTTCCAACTCAGAGTGGAACAAGGGGAACTTAAAGGATGATGACAATAAGACTCATTGTACAGTCTTTTTGGCTTCAGAATGGTGCTGGGAGGTCTTCAGGGGGCTCAACTCCGGGTGGTCCCCTAGGAGAGGAGCATGGAGGAAGTTTCCATAGGCAGCTGTCCCACTGTGTGTCTCCCATCTGAGGTGCTGCCCACTGGCCAGTGTCCATCCTTGTCTGTCATTCTTTCACTTGTCCCATGGCAGAAACTTGGGAATGAGGAGCTTTCTTCCTGCAGTTGGCTATTTGGGGGCACAAAACTGACTATTAGGTGATGAGACTCCATCCCACAGGAAAGACAACCCTTGGGGGAAGCCTTGCAGGCTCTCGGGAGGACTCTGAAGGTCCATTTGGTCTTTTTACTCTTTGAAGGCCGAGCCTCACCCAAAATATTTGGGTGTGTAGGAACCTTTCTGAGCTGGGAGCATGGTGGTTAAGAGGATACTCTCTGGCAGCAGACAACCTGGCTGTAAATCCCAAAAGAACCATTTATCAACCATCCAACGATGAGCAAGTGATCTAATCTCTATGAGCCTCTATTCCTACATCTGTGAAATGGGTATTACAACAAACAGTGCCCTCTTGAGTTGTTAGCAGGATACCTGAGTCAGTATGTGGAGACTACTTAGCACGGCTTCTGGCACATGATAAACACTCAGAAAGCAGTAGCCATTGTTACTTTTGAAAACGCAGCCAGTTCAGCTCAGCAGACAACTATGGAGCATCCACTGGAGACCAGACCTGTGCTAGAGATGCGTAGGAGAAAGTCCAAGATCTCCAGGAATCCCAGAGAAGATTCTGGTTTCCTTTTTATTTATTTACTTATTTATTTATTGACAGGCAGAGTGGACAGTGAGAGAGAAGGACAGAGAGAAAGGTCTTCCTTTGCCGTTGGTTCACCCTCCAATGGCTGCCGCGGCCGGCGCGCTGTGGCCGGCACACTGTGCTGATCCGATGGCAGGAGCCAGGTACTTCTCCTGGTCTCCCATGGGGTGCAGGGCCCAAGAGCTTGGGCCATCCTCCACTGCACTCCCTGGCCACAGCAGAGAGCTGGACTGGAAGAGGGGCAACCGGGACAGAATCCGGTGCCCCGACCGGGACTAGAACCCGATGTGCCATCGCCGCAAGGTGGAGGATTAGCCTAGTGAGCCACAGCGCTGGCCTATTCTGGTTTCCTTTCACGGCTCATTCCAGGCACTGACAACCCTGCAGACCAGTCAGGAAATTCTGAGTCTTCCAGCTGCAGCCATTTTCTGCCCTGTACCCCCGCTTTGATTTCCTGCTTGGAGAGAATGGCATTGGCCATCATCAAGGGAAATAGACACTTGAGAGCCATTACTCCATGATGACTGTTTTCTCTCTCATCCCTGCATGAAATAGCCTTTTTCTTCTAAAATTTTAGTTCTTATTTTCTTTTTCTTTGAAAGATCTTATTTTTAAACTTATATAAGGTGAACACATTTTCTGTATTCCATATATACAGATTTAAAAGCATAGTGATACCTCTCACCCTGCCCTGCCTCCCGTCCACCCTCCCTCTCCTTCATTTTTTCATTTCATTTTTATAATGATAGTTCCTATTTTCATTGATCCTTATTTTCTTTGTAGCTTCACAATTGTGTTCTTTACAATATTTCTTGTGGAGACCCTACAGACATACATTACATTACCTATAGCTATCTGTATCCACACTTAAGCACTTGAGTTCTTCCCAGAGCTAGGGTTGGTTTAGTGTTTCCCTTTATCTTTGTATCTCCTTTTATAAGATCTCGTGCCAAGGTTGAGAGCACAGTCCAAGGCAGCGATGACAAAAATGTTTCATCTTCAATCTATTGGTGGTGGCTGTCTGAATGCCATGTTGGAAATTGTTCTTTCAAACATATCTGGGCTCCATGGTGCTGTGATGAATTGGTGATGTCTGCCAAGGTGGGGCAAATGTCATGCATTTGTCCTACTGCTCTCAGGCTTTGGATTCATGGTACAGCCTCCTAGCTTTTCTCAGAAATGGGCAATCCAGTGTGTCCATTGTAGACCAAAACCAGTTGAGACTCAGCAAGGCTCCCTCGTGCTGAAGAGCAGGCAGCAAGAGCTAAGATGGCTGCATCCCAGGGCAGCCTGACTCAGGGCAATGAGCAGAAGTGACTCAGCATCCGGACGGCAGGGCTAGAGTCAGCCTTGCCAATCAATTGACCTTCTCTGGGCAGCAGAATTGGTTCTGCCTCTTTGACCAGGGACATCTTCATCCAGTAACCATGACAACTGCTAGACCTTGATTGTGAAACCACATCCGAGCCAGCCAACAGATCCCGAAGTTTCCAAACTGTACCTCTCAGTGCCAAAATTCATTTGCTTATGAGCACCTACTGTGTGTTGGTGGTTTTGTAGAGATGATTTTATGTGATGAACATTTTCACTTCAAGTTACACATTTAGTTTAAATGGTAGTAGAGAAATCATTTTTCCAAGTAGGGCAGTGATAAATGCTAGCTTATAAAAAATAATTGTGATCTATTTAAAAGGTGAGTTGACTTAGGAATGACTTGTGGAGAAGACAGTGTGGGTGGATTGCAGTTTTTAGTCCCCATTGACCAAGGAGGAAGTGGATATCCAGAGAGAGGAAGCTACCTGCCCAAGTCAGCCCAGCTGGTAGGTGGGAGGAGCATCTGGAAGGCACCTGACAGTCCCAGTCAAGTTCTGTACCAAGTGATGGATGCAGCTCTGGGAGTCTCACAAAGACAGGTGGGGCAGGGCTTTGCAGGAGTAAGTCTTGGGCAGACAGACGGTTCTCCAGAAAACACCAAATGGAAGGGTCACCAGCAAGGACAGGTGGCTTGACATGAGAGACTTGCGTTTTGGAGTCTGGCAGGTCTGGGTCTGGGAAGTCTCCCAGATCTGGTGCTCCCGGGAAATCTGTACCAACACAATGAGCTTCAGAGCCCTCACCAGGACACCGGGGGGAGGAATGGTGCCTGGGCCAAGGGTTTGCTGGGAGGAACAGCGAGAACCACACACACACAAAGCCTGGCTCAAGATAGTGCCCAGGAAGTGGTCGGAGTTCTGTACCCATGTGATGATCGGTGCCCCTAAGGGGATGAATTGAACCAGGTGAGGAGGAAGAAGCACTGGACATTCTAGGAAGGGCCTCTTGGGTCTCTTCCTTGGGGATGGGAGAATTGGCTCTGGAAAAGGCCCGTGACTCATTTCTCAGACTCAGCCAATGAGAGGCTTCTAAAATGTGGCAAGAGATGCTGATGCAGGGAAAGCCGAGACCCTGTGGCAAGAAAATGTCCTAGATGAAGGATCTCTGTCAGTGAGACCCCAGAGGAAAGAAGAGGTCATCAAAGAAGGAGGTACTTTTCTCTGAAGGGAGGAGAGAACTTTCACTTTGCTATGGCCTTGTGTAAATAATGTTGGAGATTGTGGATTCAAAATGCTTCCACAGCCTAGGGAGCTCATGTCAAAAGCCTTGGGTGATGACTGATGTCATACATAAGAGTGTTAATTGTTAAATCAACAACAGGAGTCACTGTGCATTTACTTCCTATGTAGGACCTGTCCTCAATGAGTTGTATTATGAAAACTGAACTGTGAAGCATGTTCTCAAACAGTTTTGTGTGTGTGTGTGTGTGTGTGTGTGCAGGCAAACTGTTGAAATCTTTACTTAGTATAGAGTTGGTCTTCTGTGTATAAAGTTAATTGAAAGTGAATCTTAATGGAGAATGGGACTGGGAATGGGGCGGGGGGAGGTGGGGTGGGAGGGCGGGTTTGGTGGGAAGAATCACTATATTCCTAAAGTTGTACTTATGAAATGCATGAAGTTTGTATTCCTTAAATAAAAGGTTTCTTTGGAAAAAAAAAAAAGAGGTGCCTGTGCTACTACATTAGGCTCTGACGTATATACCCTTATGTTTCCCTGAACAAGCCACTTCCCTTCTCGAGGTTCCGCTTCTTTAAAATGGGCCAATCAATAGTAATGACAGGATCGGAGCTCACATCTAGTGAAGTGAGTGGGGGTTTGACAGGGAGAGGAACAGCAGGATCAAAGGTGAAGAGGGACGAAAGTGGGGCTGGTGCTTGGCACAGAGGGCTCTGGACACTCCCAGCCCACACCACGGTGCTTGGGTTCCAAAGGCTCAGCTTCCAATTCCAGCTTTCTGCTAATGCACACCCTGGGAGGTAGCACAGATGGCTGAAGCGGTTGGCCCCTGCCTTCTACATGGGACACCTGGATGGAGTTATTGGCTCCTAGGTTTTACCTGGCCTAACACTGGCTGTTGCAGACATCTGGGGAGTGAACCAGCAGATGAGACATCCCTATCTGTCTCTCGGCCTTTCAAGTAAATAAAATAAAAGCTAAATTTGGGGAAACAAGATGAAATAGGAAGGCCCCCTCCACTCTTTCAGAGACAGCAAACAGTTATCAAGAGTTTGCTACATGCAAGGCACTGAAATCTAGTCATGCCCACAGTATGACATCTGGTATCATAACATCTATTACAGACACTCCCTGTCTTACAGTTTGACTCAATTTTAATTTTATGGTGGTGTGAAGGCAAACTGCATTCAATGGAAATCACACCTGGGATTTTGAGCTGTGATCTTTTCCTGGGCTACTGATACGTGGGACAAGTCTCTCTTGATAATGGGCAGGAGCAGCAGCCCCGCAATTGCGAGTGTGTAGAACCGACACTCTCCACTGTGCTGTGTTGCAAACCTGGCAGGTTTGGTAGATTAGGGGCATGAATGCATTTCCAACTTATGATACGTTTATCTGGATGCAGCCCCATCATAAGGTGTGGAGCAGCTGTATGAAATATCTAGTACTCAATCCTTTATGAAATAAAGTGTGGATGATATTCAGCCCTGTGTTATAGATAAAAAAAAGACTGAGGTTCAGAAGAGTGAAAAAGTGAGGTTCTGTGCCATGTTACCAACTGGCTCTTCCAGCTCTCCTATTCTATGACATCTGCTATCCAAGAGCTGAGCAAGGCTGGTACATTTAATAACAACAGTTCCCGCTATTAAACACTTACTGTGTGTGACTCACTTGAAGCTTTGCTTATATTAAATTTAGTCCTCACATGACATCAGGAGATTGGTGCCATTAATATGCCCATTTTAGAGACAGGAACACTGAGGCTCAGTGAGGTTAAGTGCCTTGCTCAGATCAGACAGAAACAGTGAGCTGGACTCATGACTTGAAAATGATTCATGGCCGGCGCCGCAGCTCACTAGGCTAATCCTCTGCCTTGCAGCGCCGGCACACCGGGTTCTAGTCCTGGTCGGGGCGCCGGATTCTGTCCCGGTTGCCCCTCTTCCAGGCCAGCTCTCTGCTGTGGCCAGGGAGTGCAGTGGAGGATGGCCCAAGTGCTTGGGCCCTGCACCCCATGGGAGACCAGGATAAGTACCTGGTTCCTGCCATTGGATCAGCGCGGTGTGCCAGCCACAGCGCGCCGGCCGCGGCGGCCATTGGAGGGTGAACCAGTGGCAAAGGAAGACCTTTCTCTCTGTCTCTCTCTCTCACTGTCCACTCTGCCTGTCAAAAAATTAAAAATAAATAAATAAAAAAAAAACAAAAAAAGAAAATGATTCATTAGACTCTGGATCCCAGTCTGTGCACCTGTGGGATGCTCCCACAATTAGCCTAGGGAAGTGGGCCAGTAAATAGAAATCTTTTTCACAGTATGCATTGGCTGGGATGTACGTCGAGTTAAGAAAGTTGGGTGCAGGGTTCCTTGTGAAGGATTCCTGCAGCTCCCAAGAACCTCGAGGAGTGAGAGACAGAGACCCGAGGAAGCCCATCACCTCCCCTCTGCCCCCTCCCATGTCAGATGGTGCTTCCCAGGGGCTAACTCTCCGCTGCATGCGTCCTGTGTGCTCTTTCTGCCCACATCACGCGTGCCCTGGCTTCCAGCTGGTGCCTGCCTTGGGCAGAGGCTGCTCATTAATTTTCGCTGTTTTGAGGGCCCAGGGTGATGGTCACTGGGTGCCAGAGGACCAACAGGAAGTCATAGGCGTCTGGTGCTTCGTCTGGAGTTCACTGCGGTGTCAGAGGCTAATTGTGGCTTTGCTTGGGTTGTCGCTGTTTGATTAAGCATCTTGCGTTAAGCATCATCCATCCAATGGCTGCCAGGGGTATTTTTAGCTGCGGGCAAATAGCTTATCAATTGTGCATACAAAATGCAGCCAACACAAAGCCATCATTTTCTGTGACCCTGCCTTGTTCTTCCACGCAGGCAAGGACAAAGGAAGACTTAAAGGAAGTTGGCGTTCATGTGTTCATTCAACTAATGTATTCCGAGCTGCCTGCGTACCACGCACCAGGCACTGTACCAGACCTAGAGATGCAATGATGCACGAACACACGAATGAGTCGTGTCCCCAAGGACCTGACATCCTCTCCTGCTCCAGTAGAATTCTGCTACCTACTAGGCTACCTGCTAGCCCTGTGGCCCTCGGTAAGTCCTGCTTCTCTCAGGAATGTCCTCTTTCACTCAAATAGCACGTGCTGAACAGGCACAATGTACCATTCCCAGTGTTGAGGCTGCCGGTGAGGGATCTTCTCCACCAGCAAGGCGACTCTGGGACCAAGCAGCAAGCGTGATGCCCCAGGGGGCCTGGTCCTTTCCCCAGGCACATGAGAGGGGCTGGAGAAGGCTTCCCTGAGGCACAATGAGGGGGATGCTATGAGCAAAGGCAGGGAGGTGTGACTGTGAGTGACACAGTCCAGGACTGGCAGCACAATACATGCATTAAAAATAAAATTCTTCACCCGATGACTCAAGCTGGCTTTCTAGCCGTAGGGCTTCTCTCTTGGTAGGGCGCTGCTACCTAGGGACAGCCAGCTGCCCACCAGCTAAGGCCACATATAAACTGCAAGCAGTCAATGGTTAGTTCTGGGTCCCCAGCTGCTTTCTCATATTAGGTCTCAATCAAGCGTCTCAACTGAAGAAAAAGAAATGATATGTGATACCCAGAAAATAAATGAGCCAGTATAGATGAAGGTTCCAGAATTTGTTGCTATGATTGATCTACACACCCTGAGTTCCTTGGCTGCCAATGCCATGAGAACCAAGCACAACTATAACCACCACCACTTTGCTAATTCAGAAGTCGCTTCCATGACTCCCAACTTCCAAGACTTCCAAGACTCTTAACTCTCATCCCAGAAAGATAAGCAGCGAAGAGTACAGATTTTTTTTTTTTTTTGACAGGCAGAGTGGACAGTGAGAGAGAGAGACAGAGAGAAAGGTCTTCCTTTGCCGTTGGTTCACCCTCCAATGGCCGCCGCGGCCGGCGCGCTGCGGCCGGCGCACCGCGCTGATCCGATGGCAGGAGCCAGGAGCCAGGTGCTTTTCCTGGTCTCCCATGGGGTGCAGGGCCCAAGCACATGGGCCATCCTCCACTGCACTCCCAGGCCACAGCAGAGAGCTGGCCTGGAAGAGGGGCAACCGGGACAGAATCCGGCGCCCCGACCAGGACTAGAACCTGGTGTGCCGGCGCCGCAAGGCAGAGGGTTAGCCTAGTGAGCCGCGACGCCGGCCCGAAGAGTACAGATTTTGGAGACAGGTTGCTGAGATTCAAACCTGCCTCTGGTACTTTCTAGATGAGTCACTTTGGGCAACTTACTTAACCTCTCTGTGTCCCCATTTTCTCATCCATAACAAGCATGATGGTGTGGCATCTCTCAAACATCTGCTGAGTGATTAACACAGCGTGGGCAGGCAGAGGGTCTGGGTAACAGTTCTGAGAAGACCTGAAGACTAGCAAGGATTTACTGCAGAAAATTCATCAGGTGATGTCACCAAGGGTAATTGGAAATTAAGTCAAAATTAATTTGGTGCTCAATGTGGTAGCAAGATCATTGAGAGACTATCAGTTCCCTCAGAAGAGGTCTTGCAGCAGAATCGTCCATTTGAACCTGATTCAGTTCTGCATACATGTAGTGGTGTCCTGAGCCAGGGTCAGGCTCCCAGAGAACAAGAGCTGTTCCCTGGTATCAAGGTACCGAGAACTTGCTAAATCAATCATCCCAAGGCAACAAGAAGAGTCGTTTCACACTCCCTGCTCCCTTGAATGTCTCTACCCTAGGACTTGCAAACCCAAGCAGCAACAGAGGTCAGGCAGGGCCTCCAGCAAACTGGACAGCTCTCATCCCACTTCATGAGGGAAATCCCTACTCAGTTGCACTTGGTGGTTTCCCATGAGAGGATGAATGCTAACTGTGGCCAGGTCTTCCAGGGTTTCAGAACACACACTTATACTCCAACCCCCTCCCCACACTCATGCCACATGCAGAGTGGGCCCATGGTTAGGTGGTCAGAGATCTCTGCCCTACAGGTCAAGGCCTAAGCAAGGTCCTTGCATGGCCAACAAGGTACCTCCCCCACCATCTGCTCCTTTCCTTGCCCCCAGGGGTGCACCTTGCATTTCGTCTTCTGAGCCATTGCCTGAATGTGCAATGCTCTTTCTTACTCTCTACCATTGTATGGGCTACCTCTTCCACCTGGAATGTCTTCCCCACATACAGCCCTTTGCCTCGAGCCTCCCTGATCTCCACGTGGAGGGTTTAGCACCTCCTCATCGAGAGTATGTAACATTTTTGTGATGATTTCCTTCAAGATCCCAACAAATGGGTGGTAATCTGAGGACTGTATTTTGTCCATCATAGGGATGTCAAAGACTACACACTCCATTAACACTGGAACTGAAGAGGGACAGACCGATGGATGGATGGACTCCCCAAGGCTCTCCTTATGGAATATCCACCTAGGTGCCCTCACTTTCATGGCATCCTGGTACACGCACGATGACTGATCTTACCTCTGCCCTCTGCCTTCTTCTTTCTAAACCCATAGTCTCTAGGGAGCCTCTTGGGGACTCCTTCCTGTTGCCTCCCTGGGATGGTTGATGGAGCCAAGTTCAAATTCCCCGTATCCTTGCTTGGGCAAGATGCTTAATTCAGTTTCCTCACCAGTGAAATGGAAAGGACATCTTCCCACAGGACTTAAGAAGACTGAGTAACTTAACAAGCGCCAAGGCATTCGTACCATGCCTGACACCTATCTGTTGCTCAGAAATAAGATTCAGTTACTCCCCATTGAGTGTGACAGTTTCCCTCTCAGGACAACTGAACCTTTTCCTTGCTGCAAAGCAGAGAGGTTAAAGCCCCAATTCTGAAACCAGACTTCACGGGGTTGAACCCCAAGTTTGCCAACTCCCACGTCTGGGATCTTGGCTAAGTTTCTCAAATGCTCTGTGCTTCAGTATTCTTCATCAGTAAAACCAGGACACTGATGCCTGTCTCATAGAATAGACTTCTTGGGAGAAGTAAGTGAGTTAACATAAATAAAGGACCTGGAGGAGCAGCTGGTACATGGTGAGAGCTCAGGCAAGGTTATTTTTGCCATTCACCAACCCAACCCAAGAAGACGCTGGCACGAGGAGGATTCTGCATCTTCACCAAGACCACTCAGACCAGCCTCCCTGTCCTGCCTTCCGTCACAGGCGGGCACTATGTCAGGCTGACACCGCAGATGTCATAGTAAACCCGAAGCACTGGTTTCTGTCCTGCAGTTTCTAGTCCTGCAGGGAACCCAGAGAGAAACCCAACAGGGCAGAACAAGAACATGCCCTGGGAGCACTGCAGAAGGAGCAGGTCTAACCTAGAGGACCATGGAAGACTTCTTGGAAGAAGCAGCACATGTGCAGTGAAGATAAAAGCGAGTCAATCAAGCGACTGGGGAGCAGAGGGTGCCGACAGGAGGCAATGAAACGTGCCAAAGCCAAGAGCATGGTCATTTGAGCCAATGGCAGTTTGATACAGAGTGGAGGTCACAGACTGATGGTCTGTGAGATAATTGTGGGTGGCAGGTACATTGTTAAGGCTTTTGAATTACCTGACATATTTACACATTGGAGCATTTCACATCTAATCAAGGATTTGAGCTGCATTTGAGAATCAGAAGGGTAAGCCATGCTGGGCCCACACTTCCACTTGGGGTTGCTCTCTAGCTCTAGTTGTCACTACTCACCTCACCCCTTTATGTCATCTGCTCACCTCTGCCTGGAGGGAAAACTGGGAGGGAGGCCTGGCTGGAGAAGGGGTAGAAAAATAACAGCCTTGGGGCTGGCACTGTGTTGCAGTGGGCTAAGCTTCTGCCTGCAGTACCGGCATCCCATGCGGGCATTGGTTCAAGTCCCGGCTGCTCCACTTCCCATCCAGCTCTCTGCTATGGCCTGGGAAAGCAGTAGAAGATGGGCCAAGTGCTTGAGCCCCTGCACCTACATGGGAGAGCTGGAAGAAGCTCCTGGCTCCTGGATTCAGATCAGCCCATCTCTGGCTGTT
This sequence comes from Oryctolagus cuniculus, assembly GCF_051225735.1. Classification (NCBI taxonomy): domain Eukaryota; kingdom Metazoa; phylum Chordata; class Mammalia; order Lagomorpha; family Leporidae; genus Oryctolagus; species Oryctolagus cuniculus. Next base: position 59,352,646 of record NC_142885.1, read on the forward strand.
GCAGCCATTTGGGGAGTGAACCAGCAGATGGAAGACCTCTCTCTCTGTCTCTGTAACTCTACCTCTCAAATAAATAAATAATCTTAAAAAAAAAAAAAAGCCTCAATTCCAATGGCTTTGCTGCTACACCGGATTTGGATTTGTCCTGAGCTGGTGAGGAGTCAAAGGGCTTTAAGCATCAGTTTTTTTTTTTTTTTTTTGACAGGCAGAGTGGACAGTGAGAGAGAGAGAGAGAGAGAGAAAGGTCTTCCTTTTGCCGTTGGTTCACCCTCCAATGGCCGCCGTGTCTGGTGCGCTGCGGCCAGCGCACCGCACTGATCCGAAGGCAGGAACCAGGTACTTCTCCTGGTCTCCCATGGGGTGCAGGGCCCAAGCACTTGGGCCATCCTCCACTGCACTCCCTGGCCACAGCAGAGAGCTGGCCTGGAAGAGGGGCAACCGGGACAGAATCCGGCGCCCCGACCGGGGATTAGCCTAGTGAGCCACGGCGCCGGCTAAGCATCAGTTTTACTAAGTCAGAAGCTCGTTCATTTTTGTGCAAACCACAGGCATTCCAAAGGGAGATGAGGTGGAGGGAGGCGAGGATCAGAGGACCCCAGGCAAACTCTCACGTCTGTCCTGGTATCATAGCGTCCTCATTTGTAACAGGAGAGGGCAGGGATGCTGGGAGAAAACGTCTCGCCCCAAAAATGCCGGCCTCCCTCCTCCTCTCCAGTGAGCAGAGGGAAGGCTCCCTGGGATCTGGGTGTTCAAGAACAGCAGAAAATTCCCCAGTGCACGTGGCCCGGCAGCCCGCCCTCCGAGGCCACACTCCTGTGGACGCTGTGTTCTAGCTCGGGACCTGCATTCACAAGCGGGGCGGAAGTGGCAGCACCTGTGCCGCGAGACGCGGCCGGGCCGGGAACAGACCATGCCCAGAGGACAACGTCTAATTACCCAGGGGCCTTGGGGAGCAATTTTCTGTGGCTGGAGAAATTGCGTTCTGCGTCTCCAGCCCGAGCACACAGCCCAGTGATGTGTAGGTCAAGGAGGCTCAGTGATATGGAAATGGCTTTACGTTTGGGACCTTCTAACACCTACCTCTGCACCCTGGGAGGAGGCAGAGAGAGCAGTCTCAGAGCTGTCTCAGCCAAGTTCAGCAGGTGAAGGAGGGCTGCTGCCCTGCTGACTTTGGGGCAGTTTGCTTCTTTTCTGGCTTCGGGATACATAGCCGAACATCACAGGGGAAAAAAATAAAATCCAAAGCGAAGCATTCCTGCCTCAGTGGTGATGAGTGTGGGTGCTGGGTTCAGATCTAATCCACACTTGCATGCGGTTGCTGCTCCCAAAGGTTCATGTGCCGGATGCCTGGTCTCCAGTGTAATAGTATGGCAGGGAACTGTACCTTTAAGAGGTGGGGCCCTGGAGGAGGAGGCGGGATCAGCACTGATGCTGATGAGACAATGCTGGTCTCTCAGAGTGGATTTGTTAGAAAAGATTGAGGCTAGGAGTTTGGAGTCGTTGACTCCACTGGGGATATCTGGACTGCCTGGCTCAGCTTCCAGGTCTGGCTTCCTACTAACGCAAACCCTGGGAAGCAGCAGTGATGGTTCAAATAGTCAGGTCCCTTCCATCTACATAGGACACCTGATTTGAGTTCCTGGTTCACAGCTTTGGCCAGACCCAGCCTGGGCTGTTGCAGGCATCTGAGGCATGAGCCAGTGGACAGATCTTTCTCTGTCTGCCCCTGCTGTTTGCCTTTCTGATTTTCAAATAAGTAAAAAGTTAAGAAAATAAGCCCAGCCCCGTCTCTCACTTCCTCTCTCACCATGGAGCCTCTCTCTTCCCCAGGCATCCACTTCCCCTGATGCAGCCAGGGGGCCCTTACCAGAGGCCAGCACTGTGCAGCTTGCCCTTTCCAGTCACCAGGATCACGAAGGAAATTCTTTTCTTGAGGGCCGGCATCGTGGTGCAACAGGTTAAAATGCCACCAGTGACACTGGCATCCCATATCAGAGTGCTGGTACAAATCTCAGCTGTTCTGCTTCCCATCTAGCTCCTGCTAATGTGCCTGGGAGACAGCAGATGCTGACCCAAGTGCTTGGGTCACTACCACCCATGTGTGAGACCCACATGGAGCTCCTGGCTAAGACCCGGCTCTTGTGGCCATCTGGGGAGTGACCCAGCAGATTGAAGATCTCTCTCTCTCTGTCTCTCTCTCACTTGTGCCTTTCACATAAATACATCTTTAAAAAAAAGAAAAAAAACAAACCTCTTTTCTTTCTATATTACCCAACCTCAGGTATTTTGTTATGGTAGCACATGATAGACTAATAACTGTGACCTTGGGCAAGCTACTGAAGTTCCCTGTGCCTCTGTTTCTTCAGCTGTATAATGGGATTGACAATAGAACATACTTCCGGGCATTGATGTGAAGACTAAAGAAGTGAATGCATTGCCAGTGCAGAGGATTTGGGGTGCACTGCAGGAGCCACCACTGTGATTCTGGTCCATGTGCCATTTCGCTTGCCACCCCTTGTCCACCCAGCATGGGCTGAGAGAACCACTGTAGCTGAGTGTCCTCCAGACACAGCCACACGACCCAGGGCCTTTGCCTTTGTGGGTGTCTCTCCCTGCAGTACGCCCCCCCCCCCCCGATGACTCTGCTCTGTTTCCGACAACCCAGTTTTCCCAGCCACCAGGGATGACAGATTGATGTCCCCATCCTTTTCCATAATCCTGCCAATGACAGTCTCCCAAAACAGGACAGGGAAAGTGTCTGCAGGAAAACAAAATGATTTTTTTGTTTTTTTCCCCCTTAGAGAGGAGAGAAAATGTAAATAATAATAGCGGTTGCAGCAGTAATCATGACGGCGATAAATGATTCTCTACTTTATAGTGCCATGAGGGAAGCAGTCAAAATGATAAAGATAATCATTTCCATCTAGCATCTGCTATTTTTTTCTAAAAGATTCATTTATTTATTTCAAAAGCACAGTTACAGAGAGGAGGAGAGACAGAGAGCAAGCGAGAGAGAGAGAGAGCGCTCTTCAGTCTTCTGGTTCACTCCCCAAATGGCCACAACGGCCAGGGCTGAGCCCAGCTGAAGCCAGGAGCTTTTTCTGGGTCTTCCACTTAGGTGGCAGGGGTCCAGACACGTGTGCCACCCTCCTTTGCTTTCCCTGGAGCACTAGCAGGGAGCTGGATCAGAAGTGGACCAGATGGGACGTGAACTGGCGCCTGTATGGGATGATGGCATTGCAGGAGTTGGCTGAGCCTGCTACATCGTAATGTCCCCCCCACTTCCCTGAGCATCTCTTCTTATAAGCTAGAGACTTAACAGTTACTGCTGCTCCCTTCACATCCCAGGTGGGTATCATGCCGAAGGTGAATTAGGATTGTCTCCAAGGTTACACAGCTAAGAGGCCCCGGGATTTAATCCCAGGACTGCAAAGTGTCTGTTGTTTTACTTCCTTAAGCAGGGAGAAAGCTCTGGGCTGTTGCTGCCACTGTCACTCAAACTGACTGGAGCACAGGACTTGTGCCCACTAACCAGCAGGTCAGTCCCTCACGTGGACACCATCGTTGGGTGCTCCCTCCTCCAGCATGTCCAGACCTCGGTAGCTGCCCCAGGAAACAAAAGCCCTTCTCTCCTGCCCAGGATTTCCTGGGATGGCTAGGGCACTGCCTGGTCGATCGAGGAGGGGATGGGCATCTTTCTTGGCAGAGGGAGCCACAGTGCAAAATCAAGGAAGTGTGAAAGCTTGGCTGTGTTTGCGGAACTGGAAAATGACAGGCTTGGCTGCTGTGTGGACCGCTGGGAAATGAGGGATGAGAATTCAACAATCCATTGCGATAACCTCGGTGAAATTGCTTTGCTAGCTCCCAAGGTTGTTGGGGGGACTGAAGGAGACAACGCATGTGAAACAGCTTTGCACACTGGAAGAGTGTTGGGTAAATGTTAATTATCATGAGGTATTTCAGAGGTAGCCTGATTGGTATTGGGAGTGAGATAGCAGAAGATGAAAATGTATCTGTGAATGTCTCTTGAATCCACATTCTCAAAAGCACTTAGAAAAGAATTCTAAGTTCATTGTTCCCATCCCCCTCCTTCCTTTTTTCCAGATGAATAGATTTTAATAGATTTCAGAAGCTAATAAAAATTCAGCCAATTTCCTGGTCCTTATTGGTTACATAACCAGGTTTCGAGACATGCAGCAACATTTTGTTGCCTGCCTGTAAGACCACATCCAGCTAACTCTGTCAAACTACCTTTTCTATGCGCTCTGTCTTGTCTCCTTCCTAGGCTGTCCTAACACAAGGAGTCCTAGAAGGGCAGATCCATGTAGAGTTCTGTATTTAGGGCCACATTCTTAGCCCCTGCAAGGTACCTGACACACAGTAGGCACCTTAGACATCTTCCCTCAGTCCAGATGTCAGCACAGCACACCTGAGTTACCACAGAAAATCTCAGCTCCGGCTTGGTTCCTCTGTCCCTGAGCCGTTCTGTCTGCATGTGCCCCAAAATGCAATCCTTTGTTTTCATTCTAATAACATATTATTGGTAAAACTACTTTTGTTAATAAATACCCCTCCTACTACTGAAGAATCCAAACCCACAGGTTAGCCAAAGTCAAAGTCAAACTAAAAAGGTAAAACAATCTGAGAGGGCACAATTATTATTACTATTTTTTGGTTGATAGTATAATTGCATGCTTATAAAAACCAAGAGAGGGGTTGGTGTTGTGGTACAGTGGGTTAAGCTGCCACTTGCAATGCCAGCATCCCATATCTGAGCTCCTGTTTGGGTCCTGGCTGCTCTATTTCTAATCCAGCTTCCTGCTAATGAGGCTGGGAAAGCAGCAGCAGATGGCCCAAGTACTTCAGCCTCTGCATCCTCATGGGAGACCCAGATGGAGTCCCTGGATCCTGCCTTCAGCCTAGCCCAGCCCCAGCAGTTACAGCCATTTAGAGAGTGAACCAGTTAAGGGAAGGTCTCTTTTTCTCTCTCCCTCTCCCTCTCTCCAACACCCTGCCTTTCAAATAAACAAAATAAATATTTTACAAAAAGGGGCTTGGCCCCTGCACCCACGTGGCACCCTGAATGGAGCTCCAGGCAGGCCCAGCCCTGGCTGTCGTGGCCATTTGGGGAGTGAACCTGTGGGTGACAGACCTTTGTCTATGCCTCTCTCTTCTCGCTCTCTCTGTAATGGTGCCTTTCAAATAAGTACGTCTTAAAAAAATAAGAAGACCCAAGAGAACTGGCTGAGAAGTTATTAGAGCCAGCCAGAGTCACCAAGGCCCACACACAGCAGTGGCTGCTCAGCAAATTGAACAAGGAGGGAGAAGGTTCTATCCACGGCACTCCAAGTGCCCACACCCCAGCAGGGCTGCCCAGGTCACAGGTGGGGAGAATGGCTTCTTCCCAATTCTGGGATCCCAAGCAGCTTAGCTATACCCAAGTCTCTGAGCAAAGCACTCTGCCAGTTTGTGGCTCTTACAAGTGTCCAGGGTGGGGCTGAAGCTAACTCCCAGTAGGGGAGTTGGATGGCCCCCCAATCCCCTTCTCGGAGAAAACACCTCCACCCGGCCCACGGGAACAGCCATATATCTGCAACGTGGGCAGCCTTGCAATCCTGTCACCACAGTGCCATTCAGAGGAGGGTGACTGTGGCTGTAACCAGAACACCTACTTGCAGGGCCTCAGGACCAAGGTGCTGTCCTGTCAGAGCACACTTTTGTTGTTTGTTTTTTAAAGAGAAAGTATCCTGTGTGAGCGCCGCACCTATTCGGGTGAGCCTTTTGTTACTTTTTTTAAATCTTTTTTTTTTTTGGACAGGCAGAGTAGACAGAGAGAGAGAGAGAGAGAGAGACAGACAGACAGACAGAGAGAAAGGTCTTCCTTTTGATGTTGGTTCACCCCCCAATGGCCGCTGCGGCCGGCGCACCGCGCTGATCCGAATCCAGGAGCCAGGTGCTTCTCCTGGTCTCCCATGGGGTGCAGGGCCCAAGGACTTGGGCCATCCTACACTGCACTCCCGGGACACAGCAGAGAGCTTAACCTGGAAGAGGGGCAACCGGGACAGAATCCGGTGCCCTGACCGGGACTAGAACCTGGTGTGCCCGCGCCACAGGTGGAGGATTAGCCTATTGAGCCGCGGCAGCCGCCTTTTGTACTTTTTAAAAATGTTACTTACTTTCACATTATTTGAAGCCAGAGAGGAAGAAGGAAAAAGAGTGAGGAGGAAAGGGGGGAGAGGGAGGAAAAGAGAGGGAGAGAAAGAATGAGAGAGCAAGAGAGAGAGATGAATATCTTCCATCCACTGGTTTACTTCTCAAATGTCCACAACAGTCAGGGCTGGGGCAGCCCAAAGCCAGGAGTCTGGAACTCAGTCTGGGTCTCCCAGGACTTGAGTGGTTATCTTCTGCCTCCCAGTGTGTGCATTAGCAGAGGAGCCGAACTCCATCCCAGGCACTCTGATACCAGATGTGGGTATCCTGAGAAGGAATCTAACCACTGCACCAAGTGCCTGCCCTAAAAACTCTATTAAAATCCCCACCTCTCACGGCAGTACAGTAGATGAGAGCACAGATTTGGTGTCTGGATTGGACGCTTGGGTTGATATAGTACAAACTTCATGACCTTGAGCTCCTTACAATTTATGATGTGCCTCCGTTTCTTGATCTGTAGAATGGGATTATAAAGGTACCGACTTCATGGCTTTAGAAGGATCATAGGAGACAGTTCATGTAATGTGCCTTGAAGAGGCCCAAGATGTAGTAGGCACTCAGTTAATGCTAATTAAATTATGGGGTAAATGACTATTAGCCTAGTTTCTAAGGCTTCAGCCATGGCTGTCCCTACATGGGGATGGTACAGAGGTACAAAGCAGTATGTGGCTACTGGTTTGATCCCCCAACATTATCCTCCATAAGATTTTTCTCCAGAAGAATAAATTATTATGCTGTATGATAGTAGGTTGAACCCTATACAATAGACACCTTAAGAAGTTAAAAAATGGCTATATACATACACACATGTATATAGCACAATCTAGTAAATTTTCAATTTATTCATTTTACCTTCTGAATAGTTCATGGAATTACTGGAAGCAAGGGCATAGTTCACCCGTTTATTTTTTTCTCTTCTCCAGTTCTTAGCAGTGATTGTGATATGAAGGAGGTGTTCAGTGTATGTGTATGGGGAAGAAATGGCCTCTGATCAGGGCAAACCTTGCACGCTGGGTCTCAGGAGGGAGCAAGGTAAGGTCTAGATGGTAGAAGTGAAAGTCTACCATGATAACCATGCCTGACCCCCAGCACTGCTGCCTACCCCAGTCCCCAGTCTGCGGTTGACGCCTTTCCTCTTTGTCTCGTGATCTGTGCTGTTCCAGGGTATGAGGGCTATCCTCTAGCGCATCACACATCAGTTTTCAGGGTGATGTCATTTACTCTCTCATCTCTCCTACTGTACTGTGCCCCCTGTAAAGCTGAGAACATGGACTTACTCATCCTGTGGAACCAGAAGCCAGCACGCAGCTCACCGATGAATGGCTGAGGAACGTGCTAGCAGGGTTCTGAGCTCTGGCTCCATTTTGCAGGTCATTCCTGCCTGTACAGCTAAGTATAGACAGAGGAATGATGAGCCTTGGGTTTGAGATCCAAGAATGTAGCTTTAGTCTTCAGCCCTGCCTACCAGTAGCAGCTTGGGCAAGGTAAGGAACTCCTCTGAGCTTGTTTCACAGTGGATGAGCTGTGTGCAATGTTAATGCACTTGCACGTTGGTCAGCACTATATGAGAATTAACCTAATAGTTAGTGCGGATGATCCTTTTCAAGCATTGCCTGGCACACAATAGGTGATCAATAAAACATTCACTACATGACCTGCATTTGGGATTCTGTGCACTTGACTGAAATTGAGTCCACTTACAGCTGATAAAGGACACCTTGAAGGATGTGGAAGAGGACACATTTTTTTTTTCCCAGAGAAATTGTTGCATCACAATATGCTGCTCTAAGAAAAAAGAGGCGACTCCATTTCCATTTTGCAGGTTAGGTGTTGGGTGGAGAGGGAATTCACCTACCTGTCCTTGCTTAAAAATAATTTCAGGTAATTAAGCCATCTGCTTGAGGAGAGGGCGATGGGGACACCAGGAGCATCTTCAATCAGAAAGGAAGACATAGGTCCTCCAAACGCCTGCGAAGACCAGCCTGGGAAGGTGAACCGAGGCAGAGGTCTGTAGACACAGCATTTGTCTTGTCCTGTGCCCTGAATGCCAGCGTCTGCAGCAGGCCCCATGGCATGCACAGAACACAGCTCACATCTCAGCTGCTCTGCACACCTGCTGAAGTGCCTCGGGCAGGTCACGTCACTTCTCAGGGCCTCAGTTTCCCCACCAAATGGGCATGCTAGAAATACCAACATTCCAAGCACTGCTCTGAGTTGTAAAGGAGGCAGCATAGAGCACTGTGTTTGGTCTGAGCTTACTCAGAGTAAGTACTCAGCAAATGGTGGTAGTGGTGGTGGTAATGGTAGTTATGATTAAGATGCCTTCAGTTTCTTTGTAGTTAGTATACAGATTATGAAGTTAGGAAGGCAGTCATCCATCCATCCATCCATCCATCTATCCATCTACCCATCCTTCCATCCATCCATCCATCCACTCACCCATCCATCTATCCTCCACTCACCCACCCACCCATCCATCCACACACCCATCCATCCATCCACCCACCCATCTATCCATCCACTCACTCACCCATCTATCCATTCATCCACCCATCCATCCACTCACCCACCCATCCATCCACTCACCCACCCATCCATCCATTCATCCACCCACCCATCCATCCACCCACCCATCCATCCACTCACTCACCCACCCATCCATCCACTCACTCACCCACCCATCCATCCACTCACCCACTCATCCATCCATCACAAGTCCCTTGCCACGTGCCAGGTCCCATCACAAGGCATAACAGTTCAAGAGAAGACTCAGACTCTATGCCTATTGCCAAGGATTCATGGTCTAACTCAGTATCTTTATGATGTTCCTGGGAAGTGATAAGTACTTCTTCTTTTTGAGTACTTCCAGGAGTTTAACACCTCACCCCTCACTGGCATCTCCCCTATTACAGAACTTGTCACATTTATTACAATTACTGATTTGCCTTTCCACTTAACTAGAGGGTGAATTCCTTAGGGACAAGGACTTTTATATTCTTTGTATTTCTCTCCTTTAATATTCCCTATAATCCTAGCACAAAGTAGGGCCTCATGAAACAGAACTGGTCCTTCATATGTAACCCTAAGAGCCCAGGTCGAGGATCCAACAAGAAATCCATGTGCGTCTCAAAAATATAAGCTCTTTTATGTGCTAAGCCACCTACTGTGTGCCAGGTACTTCATGTACCTTGTCTCAGGCATTCCCCCACCCCCCACCCCCCAACAACATGAGCACTCATCCTCATATTACTAATTTAGATACAGAGCTTCAGAGAAGTCAACTACCCACAGCTGAAAAGTCCAGTGGGAACTCAGATCCAGGTCTTACAGACTTCCCTTCCTGTGGGAAAGGCATTTAGAATAACTGGAGAGGAGCCAAGGCCAAAAGTGTGATGGTGTAAATGGATGTGGGGTGCTTGTGTGGGTGGGTAAGTGTGTGTTGTGTGCGATATGCAGCACTAAATTAAAGGAAGGCATCAAAAGAGAAAACTAAAAATCCTACAGGAAACAAAAGTGAGAAAAACAAGCCCAGTGCAGGAAGAATCTTTGTGTTGGGCAACATGGAGTGATGGGGACTTGGGGGAACTGGATAGCACCAGGCCCCTCACCACGAGTTGTGTACAGCTGCCACCTACAATCCTGGCATCCCATGTGGGCACTGGTTCATGTCCCGGCTGTTCCACTTCCAGCTGCCTGCTAATGTGCCTGGGAAAGCAGTGGAAGATAGTCCAAGTGCTTGGGCCCCTGTACCCACATGGGAGACCCAGATGAAGCTCCTGGCTTTGGCCTGGCCCAGCCTTGGCAGCTGCGGCCATCTGGGGAGCAAACCAGCAGATGGAAGATCTCTCTCTTTGTCTCTCCTCCTCTCTCTAACTCTTTCAAATAAATAAATGTTTTAAAAAGGGAGGCTATTGTTACTTGACTCTAGGTTCTTGGTGACACCTGGGGAGGGACTAGTTTGTCCAGACCTTAAAATTTCCCAGGAGTCACTGGAAATCTGGATTTTTCATGTGCTTGCCTCTGAATGTTACTTAAGGGAAAGGTGCTGATTTTTAGGAGACGCTAACGGGCTTCATTCCACATCCTGGAAGGTCTGTTCCCAGCTGGCTGCGGGCCGGCTGAGGCCATAGCTCAGACCCCAAGAGGAAGGGAAGCGAGAGTGTTTGAGAAGGAAGGATGTTGACCAACATGCACCTGACCGACATTTAGTGCTGAGACTGATTTAACAAAGACAAAAAGGTCTTCCCATCTCCCAGAGCCGGCCTCCGCTGGCCAGGAGCGCTATGATAAGACGCAAGGAGCAGTCTGCCTTTTCTTTGCCCACTCTCCAGACGTCCTTGGAGTCTCCCACCTCACTCTCGGGGGCCAGGCCCACCTCGTCCTGCTGGACTGTGTCATCAAAACCGAACGCCGTCACAATGACAACGTCCCTCTGCCCAGCCTGCTGGGGCTCAGTCCCATCCGTTTGTCAAACGACAGGGCTGAAGGTGACCCTCTCCTTCTGGTTTGCCTCTGTCCGACTGCAGCCCACAGCCTGCTCCTCTCTCCATTCAGGATTCTTAACAGCCTACAGCTGGGGTCATTAGCAGGCCTTGCCCACAGCCACCATCAAGATGACAGCTCTGTATGGTGCCACAGGTGCTTTCCAGCTGCCCCCGAGAGCAGGGCAGGGACGTCCTTGGTATCCGAGGACATCAGTAGCTTGCTCATTTGTCTTGGCCGTCTCAGATTTACTTGGAAACGGAAGGAGATGGTGGGCGGGGTAGGAGGAGAGTGGGGGAGCCTGGCTGTGGATACGATCCCTGTCCCCTACCCCCACCCCGCCAACTGTGCCAGGTGTGCCTGTGCTTCTCTCTCCCACCAGCAGCCAGGAGGTCCTCATCCTGCAACAGCCTCCTCCTCTCCCCTGCTTCTCTCACCACTGCCTGCCCATCTATTCTTTTGCAGCAGCTGGAGACCTTTGAAAAAAAAAAGTGGATCATGTCACCTGCTTCCAAGGCTCCTGGAAGCCTCCCGGCCACACTTAGAGTAAAACTCCTCACTGTGGACAAAGGCTCCATGATCCTCCCAAGATCTTGCCCCTCCTCACCGGGTTCTTTCCCTTTGCTCGGTGCTCTCTGGCCACACTGGTCTCCCTTTGCACCTCTGGGCTCTTGCTGTCCCCATGCCTGGCGTGCCCTTTCCCCTGGGCGTCCCCTGGCTGGCTCCTTCTCCTTATTCAGGTCTCGGCTCAAGCATCATCTCCTTGGAGAGCCCTTTCCCGACCACTCCATCTCACGTAGCTCCCGACCTGGCTCTGGTCACCAGAGTGCCTATCAGTATCCCCGTGCACCTGTTCACTAGCTGCCTGTCTCCCTGGCAAAATGTGTTACCATGCAGGGAGCTTTCTGGATTCCTCTTTGCTTCCCCCCACCCCTACTTGCTAGAAGAATGCCTGGCATGGAAAGAAGAGACACACAACATGCTACGTGAAGCAAGTCAGTATCATCACCCCTGTACCCCCATGAGGCTCCAAGAAGAGGGAAATTCTCCATCCAGGACCTCACAAAGCTGCAGCACCGGGACTCCAACCCGAGCACGCCTCCTGGTTGCTAAACCGGTGTTGCCTCCTCTGCTGGGGAGAAGGGGTGTTCTGGAGGACCTTGGGTATGGAAGATGGACGCGATATAGGAGCAGGTTCCACAAGGGTCGGGGTGTGGGTCCTCTGAATGCTTTAAGGACCGTCCAGCTCCACCCTCCTCACCGTCCTGCTCCTCTGGAGCTCTCTCTGCAGCGACTGCTCGGCCCCACCACAGTCCAGGGAAGCCGCTGCGTCTCTGACAACAGGCGGAGGCTGGTGCTTGCCAGCATGAGGCCTGGGGTGCTGCAAGCCGAGGGCTGCGGCGAGAACAGGATGCCAGCCACTCTACTCGTTTGGTGGTGGGGTGTGTGTGTGTGTGTGTGTGTGTCTGGGTAGAGTCCCTTGGTTGAAATGATGTGGCTGATAGCTTGTTTTGCACTTAGCTTCAAACGCTAAGAAATGTCTGTGGCAGCAAAGCTATTCCCCCTGCTCTAACGACTGCCAACCATCCTGGCAAACAAGGCGGGAAAGAAGACAAGCCACCGGGGGCGACATGGGTTCTCACATTGTAGCGCGTGTTGTCCCAACTCGGGGCCAAGTTGCTGGCTTTAACAAAGCCCTTCTTCCTGTTTCACTCTGCCTGCGTCTGCCACCATGCTGGTCACTCCAGGCCTGCTTTGTGCGCTGACCTCCCCTCCGTCCCCAGGTCACAGGGCAGCTTGCTCCCTGCCCTCTCCCTTCCTCGTCCTTCACATCTCAATGGCTTCTTCTTTTTCTTCTTCAAGATTAATTTGAGAGAGAGGGTTACAGAGAGAGGGAGAGACAGAGAGAGGTCTTCCATCTGCTGGTTCACTCCCTAGATGATCGCAACGGCCGGAGCTGTGCCAATCCGAAGCCAGGAGCTTCTTCTGGGTCTCCCACGTGGATGCAGAGGCCCAAGCACTCGGGCCACCTTCTACTGCTCTCCCAGGCCATTAGCAGAGAGCTGGATTGGAACTGTAGTGGCTGGGATTCGAACTGGCATCCGTAAGGGATGTTGGCATGGCAGGCAGAGGCTTAGCCTGCTATGCCACCACACTGGCCCCTATGGCTTCTTCCTGAGGGGAGCCTTCTTCGGTCTCATGGTCAAGGTCAAGTGCCTGAATGATAAGCTGTCTTTTTCATGACCTTTCCATTGTTAAACTTTACATTTATTTGGGTTTCTGATCTGTGTGTGCATGTGTGTATGTGTGTGCGTGTGATGCAAACGCCAGCTCTATCCCTAAGTAGCTTTCTATGTACCCTGTGGGAACTTTGCTGCCCCCTCACTCTCGGGCTTTTCACTGAGGGCCCTGTTTCAGGTCAGTGTTCAGTGACTGACCATAGACGGAATATTTGTGTCCCCTCCCCCGATTCATATACTGAAGTCCTAACTCCCCAACGCCAAGGTCTTAGTAGGCAGGGCCTTTGGGAAGAGATTAGATCAGAAAGGCAGAGCCTTCCAGAATGGGAATGGTGCCCCTACAAAAGGGATCCCAGGGAGCTGTCTTGCCCTCTTCCTGCTATGTGAGCAGTCAACAAGAACTTGGCCTTCTGCAGCGCGGGAGAGGCCCTCACCAGAGCCCACTGCTGGCCCGGCTCCAGGACTTCCGGCATCCAGCACCGTGGGAAATACTTCCTGTTGTGTATAAGCCACTCAGTCTATGGGACTTTGTTACAGCACCCAAAACTGACTAGGATACACACTGACTTTTACCACTTTTGCACAATCAAAACTCAGTTTTACCTGTACTATTTTTATTTTGCATTTTATTTGAAAGTGATTTGCCTTTTTTCTTTAAAATTATACTTTAAATAATGCTGCTATTCAATATCAATTTAATGGGAGTCACTTATGAGATTAAAACTGTTCTCAGGTTCAGTGTCGTGGTGGAGCAGGTTAAGTTGCTTGCAATGCTCACATCCCATATCTGAATGCTGGTTCAAGTCCCAGCTGCTCCACTTCTGATCCAGCTCCCTGCTAATGCACCTGGGAAAGCAGCAGAAGATGGCCCAAGTGCTGGGGCCCCTGTCACCCATGTGGGAGCCCTAGGTGGGGTTCCTGGCTTCTGGTTTCAGTCTGGCCCCAACCCTGTTTATTGTGGTCATTGAAGAGTAAACCAGCAGATGGAAGAACTTTCTCTCTCTCTCTCTCTCTCTCTCTCTCTCTCTCTCATGCTCTTTCAGATAAATATATTTAAAAACATTTCTCATAACATTAAAAAGATAAAAATTAATTTTTAGCAATTTACTTAACTATATACTCCACAATGTAATCAATATAAATGATTAATGAGATATTCAACATTTTCCCCCAAGCTAAATCTTGCAAATCTGGTGTGTGTTTGATACCTCCAGCACCTCTCTACGGATGCTAACTTTTCTTTGCCCTCTATGTAGATGTCATAAAATGAACAGTTGAAAGACCAGACTCACATACTCTAGTTGTCCCAAGTACATGGTTGCTTTCTGATAACTGAATCAAGTGTCAGGATTTAATTGTAAATTAACTGAAATGAAATGAAAAATTGAGTTTTCTCAAAATGTATTAGTCAAATGTCAATGCACAGTAGCCACACATGGCTAGTGGTTACTGTACTGGATGGCACAAATAATAACATCTCCAGACATAAACAGAAGGTAGCCCCAAAAGTAAGCAAGACAAGAACACAAGAGCAACACCAAAGGTGGGAGCTGGGTGCAGCAGTCAGGGTGCCACTGCAGATGCCCACCCCCCACATCCCAGTGCCTGGTCTGAGTCCTGACTCCTTTGCTTCTGATCCAGCTTCCCCTGCCACTACCTGGATCGGGTTCTAGGTTCCTGACGTTGGCCTGGCCTAGTCCTGGCTGCTGTGGGCAGTTGGGGGGTGAACCAGTAGATAGATCCCCCCCCCCCGCCCAGAGTAAACCAGTGGATAGATTCCTCCCCCACCCCTGCTTTCAAATTAAGTGAAAATTAACAACAAAATGAGTGGTGTTACATTCTAGGTAGATGCTGTTGTCTGCCAAGGTGCTGAGCCTAAGACCTGCTCTGTCTGTTAAAAAGGGAGATTTAGCAAACACTAAAAAGGTGTTAAAAACACACTAGCACCAAGCTGAGATATTCTCTTTGATGGACTCAGAAGGATTAAGAAAGCTGAAAAGGGATTTAATGCCACAGACTTGTACCACCTAAAGTCATCCTATATACCAACGCAACAAACCAAACAATCTTGGCGAACCCTCTGAGTGCTAAAATTCCCCAGCCCCTTTCTCCTTTACTCCTTCTCCCCCCAAACCCCCTTTCTTTTCTTTTTTTATTTTTTAAGATTTATGTCTTCATTTGAAAGTCAGAGTTACAATGAGAGAAAGGGACACAGAGAAAGATCTTCCAACCACTGTTTCACTCCCCAAATGGTTGCTAAAGCTGGAGCTGGGCCAGGCCAAAGACAGGAACCTGGAGCTTCTTCCTGGTTTCCCACACGGGTGCAGGGGACCCAGCGCTTGGGCCATCTTCTACTGCTTTCCCAGGCCATAGCAGAGAGCTGGATCGGAAGTGGAGCACCCAGGACTTGAACCGGTGCCTATATGGGATGCTGGCGTCGCAGGAAGAAGTTTTACCTGCCATGCTACAATGCAGACCCCTCCCCTTTTCCTCTTAAGAGCCCACTGCCACTGTGATTTCATGAAAAGAGACCCAACAAATAGGAAAGTTTAAGTTGTGGGTGAGACTCTGCCATTCCTACCATTGCCACTTTGGAGAGGTCTCAGATTCCTCATTTTATAAAATAGAGGAGAGGAGAGGAGGGGAGGGGAGGGGAGGGGAGAGGAGGGGAAGGGAGAGGAGAGGAGAGGAGAGGAGAGGAGAGGAGAGGAGAGGAGAGGAGAGGAGAGGAGAGCCCTGAATTATCAGCCCATGAGAAAGGCACTGCTATTCCCATTCTGCAGACAGGAACACAGAGGCTCAGAGGGAGAGAAGCTCCCTGTCAGAGCCCCACAGACAGGTAACCACAAGGCTGGAACCAGGGACTTCTGAGCCCACCACGCTGGCAGGTGTCTGAGGACTTTTCTCCTTCCAAACCATGCTGGAGTTCTGATCCAAGATCTCGTCAACATGCAATTTGTGGGATTTCTTGGAGCTTTCTCTTCCGCTGTGTGCCAAGCCCCTGTCCCCGAGTTCTGCGTTCATCTGGGCTCCATCCCTATCGTTCCTCACCCCTCCCTCTAGATTCTTATTCCCTGTGAACTGTGACCCCATTGGAGGTTTCCTGGTGCTTCTTATGGCTCTCTCCACTGTGCAGTTTGGGCATTGGCAGCCTGGAGGCCACACCAAGCCTGCAGATATGTTTGCCTTGGCTCACAGAGTGCTGGCTCCCAGGGTGTTTTAAAATTTTTTGAATTAGTTGCCAACATTGGAATGTTGGACATTTTATATATCAATCTGGATTTTAGATTTTTGGAGCAGTTTGGCGACATGGCACCATGGGCTGGAAAGGCAAGGGCTGGGGGTGCCTTCTAGCTCATCCGGTCTCTACCTTCCCTGCTGTTGTCGCCCCTACCTCTCCACTGAATGTCTTTCATCAGCTGTCATCACACATTTGCCGCTGTTTTCTTCGAACAGGGCTGGGCAGCAGTTCTGGATATTGCTCTGTCATTTCCTAGCTGCACGACCTTGGGTAAGCATCTCAGAATTCTTATCTGAAAAATGGATGCTCCATAGAATGTCAAAGAGTCGTCATGAGAATGACATGAGTGAACGTATATGAAGCACTCTGAAGACACGCTGGCATCGAGTGAGTGCTCTATAAGCATTGGCAATTATTCCGAGGAGCATGTGGGATTGTTTTCCTGTTTTAGTGCACATGTCTCTGTCACTGAGGGGAAATCAAAGACTAGGAGAGCTGCACGCATGCAGAGAAACAGCAGGGAAGCATGATTCTTTGGGTACGAGAAACATTTCTTAAAATCGGACCTTTTCATTCATTTACATGGTCGGACAGCCTCTCTGGCAGCTTCTGAATTCAAGACACCTGCATGTCCCTTCCGCCTTCCCCAGCATTTCACGGCACACCCTGCGGGCTGATAACCCCTAGCTACCTTCACTTGCATGTTTCAGATCCACGTGGGATCACAGCAGGGGGACCCCTTCTGCTCATGATCTTGGCTGGAGCGCCTGGGACGACCTTGCTGGTGGTGCTCAGAGGTCTGCACTTGCCACCTTTGCTTAAAGTCGATTTCCTGTTCTGGATTCACACGGGTTCCGGTGTCTCACTGGATCCCCAGGCAGCTCTTTTAGGATGACAGATTCCCCAGGCTTATGATGGAATTGATTGCTCCGTCCATTGGATCATTCTTTTCCATTTTGCCAGGGCACAGAATTTCATTTTTGCTCTAAGTGGAACTGTACATTTATGGAAAAGACCTATGTATAAAGTAATGTGTGGCTGTGGAGCATTTACAAGGCTTGAGCACGTGAACACAGCCGGCAATAAAACAATGCAAGTTACTATTTATTGCACTCCTATAAATGTGTGAAGGGCTGTGAGAAGCTTATGCATGCTTTATTGCTAGTCACCACAGCAACAATGCAGGATCCGGAAGGTTAACAACATTGATCAAACTCTTACTGTATGTGACAACAACCACGTGTCAGGATTGGTGCTAAATCTCCTTGCAATTTCACTTAATCCTCAAAAACAACTCCGTGAGATCACCACTGTTTCAGTCCCATCTCATGGCTGAGAAGGCTGAGACTCAGAGAGGGGGAAAAATTTGCCCAAGGTCACAGGCGAGCAGGCTGGGGAGCTGGGACTGAAATGCAGGGCCTGGTATCGGAGGTCACTTGCTTAACTTCCAACCTTGACTGACCTCTTCCTGAAGATGAGAAGATCGGGGCTCAGACGGGTGAAGTTCTCAGAGCAAACAAGCATAAGATACAGGATTCAAATCCATGTCCAGTTGCAAGGCAATGGATCTTACAGCCTCACAAAGCAGAGCTGACATGATCATTGCAGAAACTGCAGGGCTACACGACTGCTACGCTGGACTCCAGCCCCGGCAGACTCCAGCATGGCTGCATCACTGGTCTACACCCGCATCCCAGCTTTGGGTTGTGTCTCCAGCTACAGCAGCACAGAGCCTTGTCAGCGCAAATCTGGAGCCCAGGACTCTTGATGCAGTGCTGTTTGTCCTACACGAGTCCTATGGTCAAATGTGTCCAAAGAAAGGCCAGACAGGTTACAGAGGTGAGTTAGGGGCACTGCATAGAGACTGCTTGGAACTGGAGTGTGTGCAAACTTCTGGAAGGGGAAGCCATTAGATAAATTATGGTAAGATGCACACAGGAAGTCCTATGCAGCTTTATAAAAGAATGATGAAGCCTCATATAAACTATTATGGACGAACAACATAAAATGAAGAAGGGAATATAGGCCAGCACCGCAGCTCACTAGGCTAATCCTCTGCCTGCGGCGCCAGCACCCCAGGTTCTAGTCCTGGTCGGGGTGCCGGATTCTTTCCCGGTTGCCCCTCTTCCAGGCCAGCTCTCTGCTGTGGCCCGGGAGTGCAGTGGAGGATGGCCCAAGTCCTTGGGCCCTGCACCCACATGGGAGACTGGGAGAAGCACCTGGCTCCTGCTTTCGGATCAGCGCAGTGCGCTGGCTGTGGTGCGCCGCTGCAGCACGCCAGCCTCAGCAGCCATTGGAGGGTGAACCAATGGAAAAGGAAGACCTTTCTCTCTCACTGTCCACCCTGCCTGTCCAAAAAAAAAAAAAAAAAAAAAAAGGGAATATAGCCAATGTGTGTAATGTGCTTATTTAGGGGGGAGAGTAAAAAATGGGGGAGGATCATTGAGATCCTTAACACACATTTGCTTTCATATGCACTAAGACACCCTGAAAGAATACACAGGTTCCTAAGATACTAACAACAGTGGTCACCTGTGCATGGTGGACTTGAGAGCTGGTGAACAGGGAAAAATAATGCAAGGGGACTTTGATGTGCGCCCTCTCTTATGTCCAAGTCGTGGCCATGTCAACGTCATCACTTGTTTAATTTCGCCCCCAAAGCAGCTATTCCTTAGCTCCAGAAAACTGCTGCCTTCTGGGCATGAGCATAATGCCAGTGCTTGGAGTTCTTCAGGGGAACTTGGAAATCTATTTCTTGAATTTTAACTTTTAATTACCCTTTTCCAGTATAAAGAAATACAATAGATTTCTTGCCTATTTTAGCCACGTGTGCTGCAAGCATGCTGAACTCATTTGTTAGTTTTTATGAGCTTCTGGGGGGGAGTCCATGTGATTATCTATAAAAGCCATTATTCCAGCTTTGAATAGAAACACCGTCACCTCTTCCTTTCTGTACACTATTTCTTTGTTTTTCTTGCCTTATTGCATTGGCTAGGACTCCCAGCACAGTATTGAAAAGCAGTGGTGAGAGCAGCCTTAGGGGGAAAGCATTAGCTCTTTCATGTTACATATGACGTAAGCCATAGGTTATTTACGGACGCCTTGTTTCAGGTTACAGAAGTTCTCTGTACCCAGGGTGATGAGTTTTCATAAGTGGATGCTGAGTTTTGTCAAATGTTTTTTCTGCATTTGTTGAGATGGATCATTTAGATTTGAGGTGGAGCATTTGAATTTTCTTTCTTTTTAAAAATAAGGTGAATTTTACAGAATGTTTCAAATGTCAAACCAGACCTGCATTCCTGGGGTAAACCCAAGTTGGTCTTCATGTATCCGCCTTCTTAGATGTTGCTGGGTTAGGTTTACTATTTTGTTGAAGATTTTTGTGTCTATGTTCATGAAGAATATTGGGCTATAGTTTCTTTGCTTATAGTCTCTTTGTCTGGTTTGGATATCATGGTGTCATAAAACGAGTAGGGGATTTTTCTAATATTTTAAATGATGAAAAAGTAAGTTATAGAGTGCTTACTGTGTGCTAGGCGTTGTGTTCAATGCTTAACTCTTTAATGGCTTCAGCAACCCTAGGAATCATGGGTTATTAGTATCCTCACCCCCACCTTACAGATGGGGAAAACCGAGGCACAGAGAATTACATCACTGCCTCTAGTCATACAACTTGTGAGCAGGAAAGCCAGGACACACACCCCAGAGGTCTAGCTCAACTTCGTACTCTTAACCTGTTTATGATGTTTTCCCTAAAGATGCTGGTCGGCTACAGAAAACACACCTGTAGGCTTAGTCCAGTGTGGCCCTGCAGCTCTCCACCTTGGGGTAACAGCAGCAGTGGCGACCACGTGTCAGGCTCACTCCCCAGCTGCCAAGATGAAGAGTCACCCTCTCCCGTCATCTCGCACCCACCCTCCTGGGCAGATGTCATCACCCTCACTTGGCAGTGTGGAAACGCTCTTTTCTGCCAGGCGCAACCACAGTTCCCTGCTGCCATCTCCTTCTTCACCTTGTCTTCCTTAACATCCCTGGCATGTTTTAGGAGGTAAAATTAAAAAATCTTGTAAATCTCAGTTTAATTTCATGCTGCTCTTTCCTTATCAGACAGGCTCACCCGTCCTGCTGCTTGCTGTCTTCCCCAGACATTCACGTCCAAGTTCATCTCTTCCTCCTGCACTGCCTCCTCTTTTGCACCATCTCATCCCCACTGGCCCAATCAGCATCCTCAACCCTTCATTACTGGCTCTACTGAATGGTTTTATGCATCTCTGAAAGAGAAGCATAATGCTTACTTAAAAAGGAGGAAGGGAAAAAGCAAGTGATGGAGTTTTAAGAACAACTAAATGTTCCTAAAGGTCCACTGAGTATACAGCATGGAGGACCAAGATGAATTAAGGAGGCAGTGCAGGTGGTGTGGCATCAATGAGAAGAACAGACAAGTCTGCATGCGGGTTTACCATGTGGCCACAAACACTTCACTTCTCTGATCTCAGTTTGCTCATCTGTTCAATGAGTTTGGAGACATGCACAGACCACAGGGCATTGGTAGAGATTCAGTGTCATAATATGGGTGAAAAAGATGTGGTGTGCAGAAGGCACTGAGCACTGAGGGCATTCCTCAAACCGGCACTGTGCTGAGCCAGCCTTAGGCAGATTTTTATTTAATAGAGCCCCACCATGGGTAAATGGGCACTAATGTTGCACCCACTTCACAGATGGGGAAAATTGTGGGAGAGAGAGGTCCAGACTCCTTCAGTGGCAGAACTCCATTTCTACTTGACATCCGAGTTCCTTGGAGACCCGTTCAATCAGGCTGCCCAGGGTGATTCCTAGAAGGAGGGGATTGGACCACTTGGCTTTCCCAAGCACTTGCTCCCCACCTGGAGACTCAAGGTGGTCGCAGCAGCCCCCACTTTCCTCTAGTATTGGTTCCCTTGTGGCAAACGTTCAGTTGCTATGCATCCAGGCCTCCGTTCCCACCCACGCCACTGATCCCTGCCATGAGAATTTGGAAAACTCGGGGTGAGTCCACTGCCGGGAAGAGTGATTCAATTAAAATCTCAGTTTTCAACAACATTAGAGAGGCCTGTGGTCTGTTACCTCACACCCAGCACGGCTGTGCCTCCCAGGCGGTGGCTGGGTAATGAGGGCTGGCTAATTGCTGTGGGGTTGTGGGCGGGACACTGCGGTGAACTCAGCAAGAGGAGCAACCCTCAGAGCCAAGTGCTTTCCTTAGCGCACCTGCCAGGCCCTCCTCTGGCTTGCTGGTGGGCTGAGCAGCCCCCTCCTCCTCACCACTCAGTGGGCGCCATGACAAACCAAAACCCACAGCTGCAACAGAACAGCATCAACCAGTGGGCATCAAAAGCAATGAGCCCAGGGCTGGACCAGCACTGTCACCTGCATCAGCACCACCTCTTCTCGCCACCATTCCTGCTCCCACAATGCCCATTTCACAGATGTGGAAACTGAGGCACAGAGCCACGAAAAGCTCACGGCCTCCCCTTGACAGAGACTGGATTAACACTAGTCGGCACTCTTAGCTGCCAGGGGTCTTCAACAAATTCATGGAAAATATGTATTATGAAAAAAAGATAAAGATTTCAAAAAATGTTTACATCCAAATAAACTTACATTTTTATTCCATTTTCCCACAAACTTTTAAAAGTACCTTCAGACTTGTTTCCCCTCTTGGCTTTAAGAGAATGACTTAAGGATTTCACCTTTGAACAGACCTGGTAGGCTGTTAACACAACTGCTATCAGCCCCTGGCCTCCCCAGCCACTATTCCCTAGGATACCCCCCACCCCGGCTTCTGTATCCATCCATCCACTGCTTCCAGGACCCAGAGGCTCCCATTTGGAACCCCCTTGAACTCAGGGAGTCTTTGAGGATTTTTGGCACTGAATAGAAGGTCAACACCATTAGTTGAGTATATAAAAACATCAACACTGCTTCTAATGCCAGACCCTCGCTCTTTTAAAAATATCTAAGTTCTGGCTCCGTCCGTGCCCAACAAGAGGCCTGGCATACAGTAGGCGCCAATGCTGTGGGCCAGGAAGGCCCTCGCTGGCTTAGGAGTGCAGGGCTGAGGCACCTTGACTTCCACCTTGCGGCCTCTGAAGTTCCCGGCTTCGGATTCCTGAAGGATCAGCCTCCCTTTTGTCTTTATGTCTGACCCTTAAAAAGAATTCACGCGTAGGAGGGTGAGCAGGCACCTGCCCTTGTCAGCGGTGGAGAGATGGGGCTGGGGGCGGCAGGCGGGAAAGAGGGTCCGGCACTCGCTCGGCTTCGCTGGCTCAGCCAGTATCACCCATAGCAGCCTTCTCAAAAACTCATTTCCCAAAGAGAGCTTGGGGGGGGGGGGGTGGTGTGTGAGGCGCAGGAGGGCAGCAGGGGGAGGTGAGCCCTGGATTGGAATCAATCCCGGCTAGAGGTAATTACAGGACACGTGCTCCCACCCGGCAGGGCGAATCAGGCTGAGCCGCTCTCCTCAGGCAGCCAGGGCGATCAGTTAGGAAGAAAAACCTCACCACTGGCAGGGGGAGAGGCGCACGCCTTAAGTCAACTTGGGCTTTCTCGCGCCTGCCAAATTTGGGGTGGGGGGCATTTATTTAAACAATCTCATCAAGGGTTCTGGCTGCCAAACTGGGTGTTTTGGAAAAGGAAACCTTGGCAAAGCGCTCAGAAATCCAGCTCCCAAGTTCCCAGGATCCCGGATCCCAGGATCCCAGGGTCCCAGGTCCTCAGCCTCAGCATGACAGGGTGGATGCTGCTAGGATTCCAGCCTGAGTCTTTCTCCTCCTCCTCCTCCCTGTGGCTCTCCCACTGGCCTGGCTGCAAGTGATCTTTAGGAATCTTTCTGCCACACAGACTGTAGGGAAGAAGGGACCATCGAAGCTGGAGCCCCGTTCTTCTGTCTCTCACCGCCCAGACAAGCACCCCCACCCCCACCCTCCACCTCCCCAGCTGCTCTGCTGTCTCCAGGAATTCAGCACTAGTCTTGGCCACACTTTGGAAAGGACACTGGGATGTGGGATGAGCCACCCATCTGCAGCCCTGGTGGGTAGACCTGGAGGCCAAGCCAGGGTGCCCCGGCATGTCCTCAAGGAGACGGTGACCCGGTGAGGTGGCAGCCCTGGCAGCCCGTGCGTGTCTCTGCACCCTTGTCCTGGCTAGAGACCCTTACTCCCTCAGGAGGCAGGGGAGAGGACAGGCAGCAACTAGAAAGCACCCTTGAACCGCAGAGCAGGACTGTGGCATACCAGGGTTTGCGGCTTTATCCCGCGGGGCACAGAGGGGCAGAGGGGGCCCCGGCTGGGGTGCACATTATTAAAGGGTGGCGGGAGAAGCGAAGCCTCCACGAAGCTTTCTGTCCAAACCACGCGGTCGTCTCCCACAGGACCCCCGGAAGACCCCTCCCGACGGCACACAAATGCACACTGGTGTCGCACCGACACTCAGACTCACGCGCACCTGCACCGAGCCCAGCGCCTGCCGCGCGCGCACACGTACACGCACCCACGGCCCCCGCGGGCCACAGCAACTTCCTTTCCCCCTAATCCAGAAAGCTGCACAGTTATCCATCCAGGCTTAAACTTTTTCACAGGGGGCGCCAGGGAACTCACTGGCAAGGGGGAGGGGGCTCCGCGCTTCCCTCCCTCTTCCCAACGCCGCCGCTCACCTGGTAAACCGAGGCACAGCAAGAGACTGTAGTAGACCACGGGCACGAAGCCCAAGCCGCAGGCCGAGCCGGGGGACCAGGGCAGCGAGCTGTTGGCGACGAGGTGGGCGTGCGTGTGCTCCATGAGCGCGCCCCTGGCTCCCCGCGCCGCTCCGCACCCGGCCTGCCCGCCCGGCTCTGGACGCCGGCTCGGCGGTGGCGGCTGCGGAGACAGCAGCTGGAGCAGCAAACAGCGCCTCTCTCCCCGCAGAACTCGCTTCGACCCTTGGCCGTGGTCCCCTCGGCTCGCTCCGCACCTGCCCGCCTGAAGTCCGGCGCAGTCCTCGCGCGGGGAGACGGGCGAGGGACTCGGGAGGGGCTCCCGGAGCCCGACTGTGCGCCTCCCACCTCAGACCAGCCCGGCTCCCGCCTCAGAGCCGGGGGGCTGGGACGCTGCGCCCTGCAGCCAATCAGCAGCCGCCGGGACGCGGGAGGGATTGTGAGTGGAGGGGCGGGGGGAATGCAGGAGAGGCGGGGTGGGGTGGGGTGGGGGCTCCAGCTGCCTCTCCAGGGTCAGTTTCAGGGGAGAAGATGGATTTGAACTTGGGCACCCCAGCGCATGGCCGGGGCGGAGAGCAAGGTTCCCTGGTCTCCAAGCCCAGCGGAGGGGCGTGGTGGCGGTGGGCCCTGCCTCTCCCGCAGCGGCTCCTACTCCTCCCGCACGTCCTCGCATCGCCCCTCTCCTCCCAGCTGCCTCTTCCTCCCTTCCAAGGCTCTGGGTCCACGCTGAGGAGTCTACACCCGGGGTATGTGGGCGGGGGCGCTTGGGGCAGCCAGGATGCTAGAGGGGAGTCCGTTGTCCTGGACCAGGGGCTCGGACGCGGAGGGTGCGCGCGTCTCTGTGCGTATGCGTGGACTCGGGGGGCGGTCCCTGAACTGGAGCGCGTTTGAAGTGGAGGAGGCCGGCTCGGAGAAGCCCGCCACACGCAAGACTTCACCGGAGCTCGCACAAAGCCGCGCACAACGCAGGCCAGCAGGTAGTGGCGCGCACTCCCCAGGGCAGGCGGGTGGCTGCGAGCCCCACATCCAGGTGCAGAAGACCGCCTTCTCCACACACACACACACACACACACACACACACACACACGCATGTCTAGAGAGTGAAGCATAGGATGGCTAAGCAGGTGGGGTCGAAGCTACCTCAGGCCCCCACAGAATGGGGAGGAAAAAGGCATTTCACAGTGTGTGTGTGCAGAAATCCCCATGCTAGGTGCTTGCAGGCGCCGGCTGAGGCCGCTGTGGGTGATGGGCTCTGGGAAACCCACGACCCCTCGGCTCCTCAACGATCCCTATCCCTATCCCCCCATAACCACCGTCCTGAGGAGAAGGAACTGGCTGGGCTCTCCCCAGCCTCCTGGTTTTCGTAGACGGAGGGGACTCCAGGCTCCCATGCCCGGCCAGGGGCATGTGTCCGGCTAGTTCTCATTTTTGTTAGGGGCTCCCCCAAGCAGGGGTTCGGGGAGGGGACGAGACATGCCTGTCCAGCTCAGTGTGGAAATTCTAGAGGGTACCCAGCCAGGCGGTCTGTATGAGGGCAGAGTCTGGGGGCGTGCGCCGTGGCCTGAGGCTCCAGCTTCCTATGTGGGCACCGATTGTAGCCCCGGCCGCTACACTTCCGGCGGCGCAGCTCCCTGGTAATGCGCCTGAGAACGGCGCGGAAGTTGACCCAAGTGGTTGGATCCCTGCCCCCGCATGGGAGACCCAGAAGAAGCTGCTGGCTCCTGGCTTCAGATAGGCGCAGCTGTGGCCATTGTGGCCATCTAGGGAGTGAACCAGCGGATGGAACACCTGTCTCTGCCTCTCCCTCTCTGTAACTCTTTCAAATAAGTAAATACATTTTTTTAAAGGGGAGGAGTCTGCCTCTCCGGGCTGGGTGTGCGGTGAAGAGACGGGCGTGGGATCCCCAAAGTGACAGATTTGTTAGTCACATGGCCCAGGCATGTGACATTGACAGGCAGAGTTAGAGAGAGAGACAGAGACAGAGAGAAAGGTCTTCCTTCCGTTGGTTCACCCCCAAATGGCCGCTACGGCCCACGCTGCGCTGATCCGAAGCCAGAAACCAGGTGCTTCTTCCTGGTCTCCCATGTGGATGCAGGGGTCCAAGGACCTGGGCCATCCTTCACTGCCTTCCCAGGCCACAGCAGAGAGCTGGACTGGAAGAGGAGAAACGGACAAAACCAGCGCCCCAACTGGGACTAGAACCTGGGGTGCTGGCGCTGCAGGCAGAGGATTAGCCAAGTGAGCCGCAGCGCCGGGCAGGGGGCCAGCTCCTTTAAACCCTGTGAGATAGTAAATGTTTTCTTGCAACTTCTCTTGTTTGCTTTTATTTTTGCTAATTGTACATTTTTATGGAATCCCATGTGACTTTATCTATGTGCCTATGTCAGGATGATTAGCCTATCCGTCAGCTTAAAGGGTTATCACTTCTTTGTGATGAGGACACTAGAAAATCTTCTAGCTATTTGGAGTGTTGACCACCTGAGCAAAACCCAAACCCAGCTCCCATGGCCTTGATCAATGAAGCAGTGATTGGCCACTGTAGATGCTCAATAATTGCTCAAAAACCTATGGATTGGGTTTTCGTCTGCAGGTGGCTGGACAGAATGAGCAATTGGGGGTGTGGAAGGAGTGTATGTGATTTGACAAGCCCCCCCACCCACCCCAGTGTCTCAGATGTTTTCCTGCATTGTGAATCGTGGAAACAGCCTCTGGGGTTTTGCACTGGCTATTCCCTCTGCCAGGAATACTTTTCCTCCAGAAAGGTGCACACCTCCTCCCTGTCCTGCCCCAAGCCTTTGCCCCCAGGTCTTCTTATTGCTTTCGCTGAGAATCCTCTTTGAAATTGAAATCACTACCATCCCCCTCCTGAAATGTTTAGTCCCTTTCTTCTGTCTCTCTGCTTAATTTTTTCTCCATGGCACTTGGCACCCTCAGCAAACTATATACCTTCCACTGCTTTGTGTCTTGTCTTTCTTCTTTTGAAGAGCAGGGGCTTTTGTCCATTTTGTTCGTGGTTGCATCCCTGAGTGCCTGCAGGTTGCAGATTCTCAAGAAACTCAAATAATGGATGACCCCGACACCCTGTAGCCCAGGGCATTCGAGGCAGAGGCAGAGGGAATTGAGTTTATCTTTGCTTGTGTTTGCAGGCCAGAGTGTCAGAGCGTGGGCGTTGGGGCTGAGGACATAGTCTCAGATTGAGCGTGTAAATATCATATCTGATCAGCTCCTCTGAAAATGATTGGAATGGCTGAAGTTCCAGGGCTCTAGTTAGACTCCTTCCTTTTTTTTTTTAGATTTTTAATTGACACAAAGTAATTGTACATATTTGTGGGATACCATGTGGCATTTGGGTACAGTGTGCAATGATGACATCACAGTAATTACCATGTCCATCCGCTCAAACATTAAATCATTTCCTGGTGTTGGGGAGACTGCAGACTCTGTCTTCTAGCTACTTTGAAATATGCAATAAAGTATTGTTAGCTAAAGTCACCTTATTCTGCCCTAGAACATTATTCCTCTTGTCTAACTGTACTAGAGACTCTATAATACCAGAAACTTGGTGGGGCAGAGTGTGCGGGCTGCAGAGGGAATCTTGCTGGCCCTTATTGTGTCTGTGCCTTTATTCCTCCATCTGTAAAGTGGGGATGAAGGAAATCAGGGATGCTCTCGTCCCAGGAAGGCTGAGCAGGAAGAGAGGGAAGGGAGCGATAGATCGGGGCAGACTAGTTCTGGAGAATGGAGCATTGGCGTGGGTCCTATGCTGGCTGCACTGGGTTTGCTGGGCAGTCAATAGTTTAGATGAGAAGATCTTTCAGGTCTGGGCTAATTTCTGGGCAGGTGTTCAACTCAGTGGTTAAGATGCTGTTTGGGACTCCTGCATCCCAAATTGGAGTGCCTGGGTTTGAGTCCAGTCTCCGCCTCTGATTCCAGCTTCCTGCAAATGTGTGCCGAGCTGCTGATGGCTCCAGCACTTGGGTTCCTGCTGCCCGTGTGGGAGACACAGATTGCATTCCTGGCTCTGGGCTTCAGAAATGTTGTAGGCATTTGGGGAGAGAACTGATGGATGGAGGATCTCTCCCTCTCTCTCTCTCTCTGCCTTTCAAATGACTAAATAAATAAGATTTTTTTAAAAATTTGCTTAATTTTGCTCAAAGGACTGACCCCTTGACTGGCTCTGCACAGCAGTGGTGTGCCTGTGCCTGACCACTTATTCCTTTTTTCAACAGACCTCTGTCAGACACTTCATGTGTGCCAGTCAAGACCAACCGTGTCATTTGCAGGGTTCAATGCAAGATGAAAACACAGACTTCCTTTTGTCAAAAATCATTAAGAATTCCGAAACAGTACCAGCAAAGTCTTAACCCAAGCATGGAGCCCTTCAAAGCGTGGGACCCTGAGGGATCGCACAGGTCACACACCCACAAGGCCAGTCCTACTTCAGATTCAAAGGTGAGTGATGGGTTAACAGTTAGGAGGGTTCATGGAGAGGCAGCTGCCTCTTAACTCGCATTGTCCTCACGGAAGCACTGGAAGGGAGCGATGTTTATTAGCACCCTTTGAGATGTGAGAAGACCAAGGCACGGAGAAGGTCAGCAGTTTGCCCAAGGCCCCGGGCGCTGGGATTGAGTTCAGGGCAGTCTTACTCCACAGCCCATGCGGTGAAACCATTGTGAAGCTTAGCCTGGCAGAAGGATAGGTAGAGGGCAGACAGCTGTCACACACTGTGACACAGGCTCCTTCACTGTCCCTGGCATCAAGTGGCATGCCAGCCATAGAAGTCTTTATTTAATAACATCTTAAATTTATATGTTCATGTATTTGAAAGGCAGAGTAACAGAGAGAGGGAAAGGCAGACAGAAGGAGAGACAGAGAGAGAAAGAGAGAGAGAGAGGGATCTGCCATACCCAAATGGCCAAAACAACCAGGGCTAGGCCAGGTTGAAGCCAGGTGCCAGGAGCTCCATCCAGGTCTCCCATGTGGGTGGCAGGGATCCAGGTACCTGGGCCATCTTCCACTGCCCTCCCAGGTGCATTAGCAGGGAGCTGGATGGGAAGTAGAGTAGCTGGGACCCCAACTGGTGCTCTGATAGGGAATGTGGGTGTCCCAAGTGACAGCTTACCCACTGCACCACAGTGTCCTCCCCAGGAAATAAATGAGTCACCAATAAAAATAATACAAGTGTGTTCAGAACATTAGGGGAGGAGCTGCAAACTCAAAGGCCTCTAAGCCCAAGCAGATAGTAAACAGGATTGAGGCAGCAATATTGTCCATTCTTCACTTTGTTTAAAATTGTTTATAAAAGATTTATTTATTTATTTGAAAGTCAGAGTTACAGAGGGCGAGACAAAGGGAGAGATCCTCTATGTGCTGGCCCATCCCCCATATCGGGGCAATGGCTGTGGCTGAGCCAGGCTGAGCCCAGGAGCCAGGAGCTCTGGGTGGGTCTTCCACAGCTAATGCACCTGGGGAAGCAGTGGAGGATGTCCCAAGTGCTTGGACTCCTGCTACCGACGTGGGAAATCCTGATGGAATCCTGGGCTCCTGGCTTCATCCTGGACAGTCTTAGCTGTTTTGGCCATTTGGGGATCAAATAAACCAATCAATATTTTAAAGACTCATGTATATCACATATACATACTATTTTATATATCTATTTAGAGACAAAGAAGTGGAGAGACAGAGAGGTAGAAGGAGACAGAGAGCAGATAGCTGAGTTTCAGACTGCCAGGGAGAGACACACATGGAGACTAAGACAGATAGATCTGGACAGCAGGTCTGGTGAAGAGGGGTCTGGAGCAGCCTAGGTCCACTGGGCTGTCCGGCCTAGTGCCCCCCCCCAACAGGAGTGTAACTCCCCAGCCCTGTGCCCCGCCCCCCCCCCAGGAGTGTAACTCGCCTTTGGTTTGTCCTCGCTTTTAGAACTCCTCTGAAGGGGTGCCTAGTCCTCTAAGCCTGGCCTTGGCTGCTCCCTTCTCCACCACAGCTCTCCCCACCCTGCACTGCCACTCAGGGGGTGTCACTTTGTCCTTCCTGGATTGAGGTGGCCTCCCAGCAGGCCAAGCTTCCTTCGTATTTGAATCTCCTGGGCAGAGCCAAATTGCTGCATAAAATCCTCGCCATGGAGGCCTTGACTCCAGACCTGGGATCCCAGGTCAGCGCCCTAGTAACCTGGGGTCCTCTGAACTCTTCTGATTGAAGCTGACAGAGAAAAGCTCCAACCGGACCCATTTTTGAAGAGCAATGTATGGATTCTTAGAACTGAAAAGTGCGGAAGCTTGATGGGCTTTAGGTCTGGCTGCATCCAGGTACAAACGCAAGCCCGTTTTTTCCATCAGTGCTTTGCTCTGTCACAGGCTTGTCAGTTTGAGGGTGATTTCTGCAGTCAATAAAAATATACTCGTTGGCCAAGCATGGCTCGTTCGTTCAGGAATGTATGGATCCTTTACCCAGTAGCAGGAGGCATGGGAATAGATGCTGAGCAGGCAAAACCAACACACGGCTGAAAGCTGAATTCAGCCCATGGGATGCCAATTGGGGGGTCCTCTGTGGGATGTGGGACGTGGGACTAATATATTTCAGTAGGCTAGGTTTTTTTTTTTAAGATTTACTTATTTATTTGAAAGTCAGAGTTACACAGAGAGAGGAGAGGCAAAGAGAGAAAGGCCTTCCATCTGCTGGTTCACTCCCCAGATGGCCGCAATGGCCGGAGCTGTGCCGATCCAAAACCAGGAGCCAGGAGCCTCCTCTGGGTCTCTCATGTGGGTACAGGGGCCCAAGGACTTGGGCCATTTTCCACTGCTTTCCCAGGCCACAGCAGAGAGCTGGATGGAAAGTGGAGCAGCCGTGTCTTGAACCGGCGCCCATATGGGATGCCAGCACTGCAGGCGGTGGCTTTACCCAGTATGCCACAGCGCCAACCCCAGTAGGCTAGGGGTTTTTTTTAGAGCAGTTGTAAGTTTGCAGCCAATTTGAGCAGGGGGAATAGGAGGTTCTCATATACTCTCCATTCCCACTCATGCTCATCCTCCCCTGTTAGCAACATCCTGTGCCAGAGAGGGGCTTTTGTTACCACTGGTGAACCTACGCTGACGCAAGGCTATCAAGTCCATCTATCACATTAGGGTCCACTCTGGGTGTAGCATTTGAACAAGTGTATGATGATGGGTAGCCACTATTACAGCATCATCGAGAGTAGTTTACCTGCCCTAAAAATCCTCTGAGCTTTTCCTCTGCGGTCCTCCCACACTCCCTTCTCTCAGTCCTTGTGTTCTGTTCTTTATATCACAAATACCTCTGGTGTGAAAACAGGTACTGAACTCTACTTGAAGTTCTGGGTCAAGGTCTGCTAATGCCCACTATTTATTTTGAAATGCAGTGATGGGTGGAGAGAATGGGTAGTGAGATAGTTGGTTGTTATAGCAAGGTGATGGTGGTGGTAGGATCAGGTTATGAGTACAGAGGTTTTCACTGTAAAATGTTTTCAACTTTCATATGTGCTTGAAAATTCTCATCAGAAATGATAGGGAGAAAGATCTTTATTAATGTGTCTTGGCCAAGGTCGTGGTCACATGTTGTTGAAGCTGGCATCTCCTGGTGATGGTGTATCGTTTTAGAAATTCAGCCTTCAGAGTGTCACAGAAGATAATTGCTTCCCTGCTATTATGCTACCCGAATGGTACCTGATATTTTCCGCGGGTGCTCCCAGTTCCCCACCGACCTTGGCCTGTTCCACCAGAGCGCTTTACCACGGTGTCTCTGTCCACAGTCCCTGGTTGCTCTCCCGCGAGAAGCACATCATCACATGTATGGCTTGTTGAGGATGCCTCGAAGAGCTGCTGGGGATACAGTCCAGCAGTCCTTGTAGCCATCATTCACTACAGTCCTTTGGGGTACCCTTCAGTTGCCATAGAAATTGAATAGAGCCTTTCCTTGCTTGTCACTTACCTGCCAAGGTGGCCAGGGAAGCCACCGAGCAGGACGGGAACGTTTCCATAATTGCATGCCTCTCCGTTTCCTGCAGGCCAGTGGAGGAAAAACCAAATAATCCCCGTTGCACCTCGATAAGTTTCATCAGGATGCAAAGAATGACTGTGGATGAAGTGAAAGAAATGATGCTTGCCTAAGAGGAAAGGGTTAGGGATGTGTGTGTGCACACGCAACATGTATATGTGTACATGTGAACAGACGTGTGTGAGTACAAGCACTATGTGCATGTACTGTGTGCACGAGTGTGTAAGCATAGTAAATAAAATAAGGGGTGTGTTGATGAGGATGCTTTTGGATCAGGGAAAGTCTTCTCTTTCTGGTTCGGAGAGCTGAGGAGACTCATGAGTATCCTTCCCGACCCACTGTGCTCTGGGAAATCTTACCTACAGGAGCTGGCTGAGAAAGAGGACAAAGAACAGAGGAAGGAGAGGTGAGAGGAGAGAACAAGGGATCATAAAGGAGAAGTGGAGAAGAGGGAGGAGAAGGGGAGAAAAAGGAAGACAGGAGAAAGGAAAGATGGAAAAGTCCATATCATCAGCTCCTCCGTTTCCTATCAGGCGGGCAAACATGGAAAGGTGAAAAGCAAACAAACAAAAGGTTGTACCGGAGGGTGAACTACTGTGATTCCTGTAGCATTTACTCTCTGGGAGGTGACGATTCTGCATCCAGAGGCTCCCAGCCTCTCATGCCCCTTCCTAGGATTTCTTTGGGCAAAGTGATTTTCTCCCCCTGCCCAGTGTGCTCCTGGCAACACAGTGCAGTTAGGCACCTCCTGCCCAAGAGGCAGGTCCTTAACTCAGGACAGCTGGGCTGGGCAGCAGGTGTCTCAACTTCAGTGAGAGGCTGTCTTCTGGGGATTGCAGTCTTGAATGAGTGAAACAGGGCAGCAGAGGGAGATTTTGTAGTGTTTCCTTCATTTTGGTGGGGACCCCTGGAAGGACTCATACACTCGGGGTACAAGGCTATGGTTCCTGCTTCCCACCCATTCCCACTTCTATGGCATCCTCTTCCTCTGGGAGTCCCCACTGTGCCGTTGCTACTGTGTTTATTGCAACACCACTCACACTAGCCAAGAGATGGAGACCACCTCAGTGTCCAATGACAGATGAGTAGGTAAAGGAAACACGATGTGTGTGTACAATGGAATATTACTCGGCCTTAAGAAAGAGGGGGATCCTGCCGTGTGCAACAATGTGGGTGAACCTCGAGGGTGTTAAAGGAGCCAGTTACAAAAGGACAAGTGCTTCCTCCTGTCTGACGCATCGAAAACAGTCAGAGTCACAGAGACAGAGAGTGGAATGGTGGTTGCCAGGGGCAGGATGACAAAGCGGGATTTGCTGTGAAGTGAGTCTAAAGTTGCAGTTATGGTAGGGGACTCAGTTCTGGGAATCTGCTGTACAGTGTTGTCCAATCCTAAACAGTACTGTATTGTGCACCAAAAACTTTGTTAAAAGGGTAGGTCTCATGTTAAATGTCCTTACTACAGCTAAACAGAACGGTAAAACCAGGAAGGTTCTGTAGAGATGTGAAGGTACTTCTAAAAAAAAATCCCTTTTGTTGAACTCAGAGAAGGTTTCTGTTGCTAGCAACCCAAGAGCATGCACTGATCAGCCAGTCATCCTTGTTCATATTAGAGAAACACTTCGCAAGTGATGGAACTTTACTTCAACATAATACCGCCACGTGCACCATGGTGTTTCAGTCCTCATCATTGCCCATGTGAAGTAGCCAGGCCTTGCACCATCAGCTCATTTTGCAGAGACGAGAAAGCCATTGCCCAGAGAAGGCAAAGAACAGGCCTGCAATTGTCCAGTGTTTGGGAACTACAGGGTTCATCTAATCCCCCCATTTTACAGATGAAAGGATTGAGTCCCGAAAAGTTAAGTGATGCTCAGCGTCAGAGCTGGAATGCAAATGCAGCCTTTATAACTCAAAGTCTAGGCCAGTGCAGTGGCTCACTAGGCTAATCATCCGCCTTGCGGCGCTGGCACACCGGGTTCTAGTCCCCGTCGGGGCGCCGAATTCTGTCCCGGTTGCCCCTCTTCCAGGCCAGCTCTCTGCTGTGGCCCGGGAGTGCAGTGGAGGATGGCTCAAGTGCTTGGGCCTTGCACCCCATGGGAGACCAGGAAAAGTACCTGGCTCCTGCCTTTGGATCAGCGCGGTGTGCTGGCCACAGCGCGCCGGCCATGGCGGCCATTGGAGGGTGAACCAACGGCAAAGGAAGACCTTTCTCTCTGTCTCTCTCTCTCACTGTCCACTCTGCCTGTCAAAAAAAAATATAATAACTCAAAGTCTAACGCTATTCATTGCAGTGCTCCAGAAAAGCTAATGACTACCTTACCATTGATATCATGTCTGTGTATTGTGCGAACAAAAAGTTACCAGATGTCATTTTCCCCTTGACTTCCACAGCATCGGAGACCGAGAAGTCTCACCTATCTAGAATATATTCATATCTAGACTAGCCCAATTACTCGAGTTATCAAATGAGAGGAAGAAAGTCTGAATATTGCTTCCAATCAGCTGACCATGAGAACATCCCCCCATCCCTGAGCCCTTCTCCCCTCAACCACTGCACCCTGACTTCCAAAAAGTTTAATTTTCTTTAAGAGCCTCAGAAATAGTCCTGAGAGGGAGGCATGGAGTATTAAGAGCGGGGAGAGCGAAGGTACTTACCAGAATCCTCCCCGCAGGGATAAAACATTGAAATGTACAGAAGGCATGACTCATCAATGTACAGATAAGAGCAGCTCCGCCAAGCAGCAAAGATGACGAAAGGAGGACAGCCAGAAAGACCAGCAGGTAGGCAGTCTAGTGACTGGGTTGGGCTGGGGGCAGGGTGCAGACAGAGGAATGAGCTGTCCTGCTTGGGAAATTCTAGAACGTCCTGTGTACCCAGAGCGCCAGAGGCTGCCTTCTGTTTGATAGTCCTGTCTTCAGGGACTCTGCACCACTAATCTAAGAGCCCGGTTTACAATGCAACATGGAGTTGCTGTACCATTCTGCACTGCGGGAAAGGAGGCATAGGAGAGGTCGAGAGAGGCTTAGGGCTTTGCGGGTTTGCCATATTGGCAGCTCATTTCTCCTTTTTAAGATTTTGATTTATTTGAAAGCCAGGGGGAGGGGTGGGGAGAGATTGTCTATCCACTGGTCCACTCCCCAAACAGCTAGGGCTGGTCCAGGCTGAAGTGCAGAGCCTGTAACTCTATCTGGGTCTCCCACATGGGTGCAGGGGCCCTACTACTTGAGCTGCTGCCTCCCAGAGCATACATTAGCAGGAAGCTGGAATTGGAAGGGGAGCCAGGACTCTAACCCAGGTGTCCCAGCCACTGCGCCCAACACAGGCCTCCTGGCAGCTGATTGTGAAATCCAGCAGATCTCTGGAGCCTTTGCAAGCAATGCATGTGATGATTTCAGGGTCTGTCAGTGGCATGGCGGGCTTCCAAAGTCAGGAGCCTGATGGGACTGAGTGACCTTGGCCAAGTCATCTCTCAACTCTGTGCTACTGTTGCCTCCATGGAAACTGGATACACAAATGGCAGCTTCCTCGGACGACGACTGTTAGGATAAGAGAGTAATTCAGCATTTCCTCAGATGCAGCCATTTGAGTAGCAGGTGCATGGTTCTTGCCACTTGTACTATTATTGACATATCACAATGTAAATGGACTCATGTAAAGATACTTCTGTTTAAGTAATTGTTATTTAAAATGTCTTAAAACATTGGATCTTACCACATATGAGGGCACTTCAAAAATTTGCCAGGGCTGGCACTATGTTGTAGCAGCTAAAGCTGCTGCCTGCAGTGCCGGCATCCCATGTGGGCATCGGTTCGAGTCCCAGCTGTTCCTCTTCCGATCCAGCTCTCTGCTATGCCTGGGAAAGCAGTAGAAGATAGCCAAAGTACTTGGGCCCCTGCACCCATGTGGGACATCCAGAGGAAGCTCCTAGCTCCTGACTTTGGATCGGCCCAGCTCCGGCCATTGTGGCCATTTGGGCAGTAAACCAGTGGATGGAAGACCAATCTCTGTCTGTCTGTCTGTCTGTTTATCTCTCTCTCTCTCTGCCTCTGCCTCTCTGTAACTCTGCCTTTCAAATAAACAAATAGATCTTAAAAAAATAAGTTTGCCAAAAGTGGAATTAAAAGATACATTGTGGCACAAAAAATTTTTGAAATCCACGCAGACAAGGGGTTCTTCAAAACGTTTGTGGAAAGCGAATATTATGAAAAATCTATGCTTGGATTTCAAAATATTCTTTTGCTCCCACATAAGCTTAACTTTCAATTTTAGTTTTCATAAACTTGTTGAAGTACCTTTGTAGATACAAACTTGTCTCTCTTGTTTATAAGGAAGGAAACCATTAGAAAAAATTATGGGAGAATAAAACAGTGTCATCCACACTGTATACACTACAGTGCTTGTGTTCAAGTAACACTTAGTTCACTTAAGAGTAATGATGCAGAGGCTGGCGCTGTGACTTAATGAGCTAAGCCTCTGCCTGCGGCTCTGGCATCCCATATGGGCACAGGTTCAAGTCTCGGCTGCTCCACTTCCCATCCAGCTCTCTGCTGTGGCCTGGGAAAGCAGTAGAGGATGGTCCAAGTCCTTGGGCCCCCTACACCCCTGTGAGAGCCCAGAAGTTGTTCCTGGCTCCTGATGTTGGATTGGTACTGCTCCGGCTGTTGGGGCCAATTGGGGAGTAAACCAGTGGATAGAAGACCTCTCTCTCTCTCACCACCTCTCCATCTCTCTCTGTGTAACTCTGATTTTCAAATAAATCTTAAAGAAAATGATGCAAAGGAAACATGAGGCTGTAAACGAGGAAAGACGGGGGAAGGATGTTAGGCACAGCAGTTAGCCGCTGCTTGAGATGCCGTTGTTGGAGTGCCTGGCTTCGAGTTCCGGCTGCCCCTCCACTCCAGCTTCCTGCACACACACATCCTGGGAGGCAGTAGTGTTGGCTCTAGTAGTTGGGTCACTTCCACCCACATGGGAGACCTGGGTTGAGTCCTTGGTTCTCGGCCTCACCCTGGCTGTTGCAGGCATCTGTAGAGTGAACCGGAAGGTGGGAGATTTCTGAGTTGTCTCTCTACCTTTCAAATTTAAAAAAAAAATACTGGAAAGACAGATGAACTGTAGCACTACATGGGAACATTGAGGGGGGAAGAACAAAGCATAGTATGTACAGAGTTTGATACTGTCCATGATTTCAGGCATCCACTGGGCATTTAAAAAATCAACTGCCAGGAGTGGTTTGGTTTGTAGAAAGTGGGTGGAAAATTTGCTCTCTATTTAAAATGCAGGTCAGAACCCATCTGTTGTAGGATGTTTTCTGGTCTCACCATGGCAGTAGAGGTGAAAATGTGTGAAAGGAGCAGGAATGGGAAAGGAGTGAACGTTCTGAGGGCTCCCTACATTTCAGTCCTTTGCCTACATTGTACCATCTATCTCTCACAGCCAGGAAGCACTGCCGTCAGCTCTGAGCTAGCAGGACTAGGTATCGGTTGTGGATAGGCCGCTCTGAGACAGGTGCTCTGGTAAGACCTGTTCCGTTCAAAGCCCTTGTCGAGCCCTTCCTTCTCCAGCAGGGGAAAATCCCAGCACTAGCAAGGGTGTGAAGCCCCTGCCCACCCCCACAGCCCTCCCCTTTGCTCAGTATGTCCAGACACGCTGGCTTTTATTTTCCACCAACCATCATTCACGGCCCTGCTCGGACCTCAAACGCTTTCTGTGTCCAGAGCAGCTCTAGCTTGTTCACTGCTTGGTGTCACTTTGTTATTTTAGTCATCTGGGCAGCATCAGTTCCATCTTACTGTAATGTGAGCTCAGCCAGCGCCGCAGCTCACTAGACTAATCCTCCGCCTTGCGGCGCTGGCACACCGGGTTCCAGTCCTGGTTGGGGTGCTGGATTCTGTCCCGGTTGCCCATCTTCCAGGCCAGCTCTCTGCTGTGGCCAGGGAGTGCAGTGGAGGATGGCCCAAGTGCTTGGGCCCTGCACC
This sequence comes from Oryctolagus cuniculus, assembly GCF_051225735.1. Taxonomy (NCBI): domain Eukaryota; kingdom Metazoa; phylum Chordata; class Mammalia; order Lagomorpha; family Leporidae; genus Oryctolagus; species Oryctolagus cuniculus. The sequence continues at coordinate 59,390,534 of NC_142885.1, forward strand.
CGCATGGGAGACCAGGAGAAGCACCTGGCTCCTGCCTTTGGATCAGCGTGATGCGTTGGCTGCAGCGCACCAGCCACGGCGGCCATTGGAGGGTGAACCAATGGCAAAGGAAGACCTTTCTCTCTGTCTCTCTCTCTCACTGTCCACTCTGTCAAAAAAAAAAAAAAAAAAGAAAAGAAAGAAAGAAAGAAAAGAAAGAAAAAAGAAAACTGTAATGTGAGCTCTGCGACCGCAGGGCCCTCGGTCTGTCTTGTCGCTAACAGATGGCCCCTGGCCGATCTTAAGTAACAATTCTTTGAATATGTGATCATATCATTTCATTGCCACCACTCTGACAGGGAGGTGAAACTCTCTTTTCCATTTTGCAGATGAGGAAACAGAACCTCAGAGGGCTTATAAGTGGTTTATCTGAGGTGAACACAGCTGATAATCTGCAGAGCCAAGATCTGAGCCTGGGTAGTTTGGCCCTGGAGCTGTTATACTGGGGTCCTAAGACTGAAGCTGTGTGCTGAACATGACCTACACACGACGCGTTCTGGGGCAGTCCTGTCCAACCCCAGATTTCCCACTGTATCCTCGAGAGCACCATTGTTTTTCAAAGTGAGAGACCTTGGAGCTTCATAACCCTGATTGCCAATTGCTTGCAGTCAGTTTGTGCCCATGTGGGTCGATGGAGAGATGATTGGTCTGCTAATGCCAGAGATTTCTGGTGACGAGGATGCAGAAGGCAAGTATACTAATGAATGAGGTCTCCTGGGTCGCAACCCCACCCACAGCCTCAGAGGATCTGTCCCCGGAGCTTGGCTGCATTTGTGTCTAGTGGGGTTCACCAGCCTTGCAGTGCCCACCTTGTCTTGTTCTCTGCAGCTGGCTCTAGACCACACTGTTTCATCAACTGACTGTGTTAGCTTGCTTTCTTCCACTCTATTACCTAAATCAGGGTGTGTAAGTTCTGGGTTTATTGTAGGGAAGAAATATCAGCCAACAAGTTCCTTGTATTTCTTGGCCAACACACAAAGAGATCTCCACTACTTGGGCTCAGTCCGTCCTTCCATATCTTCCGTATCCATTCCAGATCCTCACCCGAATGGTCCGGTTCTTTGCTTTTGGCTAGAAAGCTTAGTCCAGTGTTTGGAATGTGGTGAGTGTTTAAGGAATCCTATTAGTAGTGATAATGATATTATTGGGCTTCCTGGATGAGGGTACATTTGATTGCAAATAACAGAAAATGTGATTCAAATGAATGAGGCAACAAAGAGATTTCTTTTCATGTTGAGAAATCAGATTTTCATGTGAGAACAGAAATCCTAAGACAGAGCTGCCCAGAGCTGGTCCCTCTGTGGCTGAGTGACATCAGCAACAGCTCAGATCTGCCTGTGTCTCCTGCTCTACTGTCTTCGATGTCTTAGTTTTTGTTCATTTCTCTTTTTCTAGTGGTGGCAGCTATTCTGCACATAACAAAGAACGATCCCTTCTTTTCTTGAGCCTCTCTGTTGTTTTTTTAAAGATTTATTTATTTATTTGAAAGTCAGAGTTACACAAAGAGAGAAGGAGAGGCAGAGAGAGAGAGAGAGAGAGAGAGAGAGAGAGAGAGAGAGAGAAGTCTTCCATCCGCTGGTTCACTCCCCAGATGGCCGCAATGGCTGGAGCTGTGCCAATCCAAAGCCAGGAGCCAAGAGCTTCTTCTGGGGCTCCCATGCAGGTGCAGGGGCCCAAGGACTCGGGCCATCCTCCACTGCTTTCCCAGGCCACATCAGAGAGCTTGATGGGAAGTGGAGCATCCAGGACTTGAACCGGCCCCCATATGGGTTGCCAGCACTGCAGGCAGCGGCTTTACTGGCCATACCACAGTGCCGGCCCCCAAACCTCTCTGTTTTCACCAAGGAAAAGCTTCCTCAAAAGATTCTCTACTCCCTGAGATGGCACAGATCTTCCCAGCCAGAGCTGCATCACCATCCCACATCTCACCCAGCCACTAGAATTGCCATGAGTGGTCATTTTCATAATATCAAACCAGGCATCCAACTCCACTCCCAACTGGAGTGACAGGGGGCTGACAGCTTCTAGAAATGTCAGATGTCTTTCCTCTGTGACCTGGAGATACCATTGACTAAGTCTCGATATTATGGTGGGATTAAGCAACATAGTAACCTAGTACCAGATACATTATATAGGATGGAACTTTACTCCTTACTGAGTTTCAGTCTTCAAAGAATAGTAAAATGGTACTGAGTATCCAAAAGTTGAATTTACTGGCTGTCAGTCTCTGTGGCTCAACTGCTTGATTTTAATTTTGTTTAGACTTTAATGGTGGCTATGGAAATAATAGTTTTAGCAATAGTGATAACTATGAAAAACCTGCTATCTTGCGTGCTTGCTAAATGACAAGGATCATAATAAATAGCTGATATACATTAGCTAATTTAATTCTCACAACTTCTGTAACCTCCACAGAAGAGGAGTTAAGTAACTTGACAAGATCAAACAGCCAGTATGCAGTGGACCCAAGAACCAGAGGCTAATTTATCTACATTGAAAGCTTTGCATGTTTAGTCCTACAGGACAGCACCTCTGTTTCTGTTATGGGTCTCAGTTTCTTCATCTGTAAGTGGGCATAACAAGATCCTTTCTTGCCCACTTCACAGGGTTTGAGGGTGAATCAAATACGATTGAATCAGTTATCCTAATGAAAAGTCAGAATTGTAGGACATTTCTCTTGTTGGAACGGGTAACAGTTGGTGCTAGAGGCCAAAGTACAGGCTGGTATGTCAAGTTGTAGTCCCTGATGTTGAATTACCAGCATCTGCCTGAATCCTGGCTCTTCTTCCCTAGCCACAGTCCTCAGTGAGGCAGACATTCGGATGCCTCTTTCTGTTTCATATATCCTGGAGCTCTTGCTCTTCCAAAATGACAACTAGATAATATGGTAAATTAATTGGCGCCACAGGGCTAATGGGAGAATGACACAGGAGGGGCTGGAGGCACTGCGATCTCCTCTCTCCCTTCTTCCTCCCTCTGCGTCTTTCTCTTTAGTACTCCCAGTCTTCAAGGTGCCCACTTCAGTAATAGCTTTTAGAAAAATGCCCTCTGTTCTCCCATCTCACCTTCCTCTACTGCAGTGGCTCTCAACCGGGAGCAGTTTTGCTTCCGAGGAAACACTGGACAATGTCTGGATTTATTCTTGGTCTTTTAACTGGAAGACAGAGCGCTGCTCCTGACACCTAGTGGGTATAGAGACGACAGGTGCTGTTCAGAATCCTATGCACGGGCAGTCCCCTGCAGCAGAAAACCCTCTGGCCTGCTGAGGCTGAGAAACCCTCTATCATCAGATTCCTTAAGGATTGTATGCAGTGATTAAGTCCATGGGAGGAGAGTAGTCAGGCCTTGGTTTGGTTTTATGTTTTCAAAGCAGTTTCATGGGCCATAGGTTTTGTTTTCTCAACACCCAGGATTGTTTTTTACTGTCAGATCCGTGTGTGTGTGTGTGTGTGTGTGTGTGTGACTAGTATCTCAGGTTGCAGAGATTGGGAAGAAAACACCTATATGTAATCATCAGTGTCCATCCTAAGGATTTTTTTTTTCAAATGGGAGGCAGAGGAGAATATTCTTTCTCTGGGCCCAGACTGTTAGGATGGAAACTCAGCTACTTGTAGCAGAGGAAGTGGCCCAGATGGGAACTGGTGAAATTAGAAGGCAGAAAGAGACATCAGACATGAGACAGAGGTGTTTGGACCAGCTGCGAACATTGGAGACCCTGCCGCCAGCCATTTCTTAGCACCAGCCCTGTTCTTTTTTTTTTTTTTTTTTTTTTTTTTTTTTTTGGTTCTTGTATATTCATTTGGCTCTTGCTGATACTTTCTATTTTTTGAGGTTTTCTATGTTTTTCTTTTTTCTTTTTTTTTAAATTTTTATTTATTTATTTATTTTTACAGGCAGAGTGGACAGTGAGTGAGAGAGAGAGAGAGAGAGAGAGAGAGAAAGGTCTTCCTTTTGCCGTTGGTTCACCCTCCAATGGCCACTGCGGCTGGCGCGCTGCAGCCAGCACACCACGCTGATCCAATGGCAGGAGCCAAGTGCTTCTCCTGGTCTCCCATGGGTGCAGGGCCCAAGGACTTGGGCCATCCTCCACTGCCTTCCCGGGCCACAGCATAGAGCTGGCCTGGAAGAGGGGCAACTGGGACAGAATCCGGCGCCCCAACCGGGACTAGAACCCAGTGTGCCAGCGCTGCAAGGTGGAGGATTAGCCTAGTGAGCCGCGGCGCCGGCGAGGTTTTCTATGTTTTTCATTTGTTTCAAATGTGTTTGTATTTGCTCGTTGAACCAGTGTTACAATGGCTTCTTTAAACTCCTTGACGGATTATTCTGGCATCTTGGGGTTGGTATCTGTTGGTTGCCTATTTTTCCTTCCATTTGAGAGCTTACTGGTTCTTTGTGTGATGAGTGATTTTCAGCAGAAGCTTAGACATTTTTGTATTGTGTTAGGAGACTCTGGGTATCACTTCTATTTTAGCTGGTTTCCCCCTAACAGTGCTTTGGCAGGGGCACTACCTGGCGGTCCGCCTTGTCACTGTTGGTTGGAGGTAGAAATTGTATGCATGTTTGTTGTTTTTGTATGTAGCACCCAGTTTTCATTGCACTTAACAGGAGGAATAGGTAAAAGTACATCTATTTGACCTTGAAGGCCAATTTTTTTTTATGTCTTAAGCATTTATGAAGTGGTCTTTATGTAATGCAAAATGCAGTCAGATCTAGCCAGGTCAGAATCTTTCACTTTTACCTTGTCCTAAACTAAAGGCAACATGGAGCCTTGAAACACTTTCTTGAAACACTTTCACTTAAACTCACTCTTTTACCCTTCTTATTAGTGTTAAGGCAAGGCCAGCCTCATCAACATAGCTCTACAGATTGGAAATAAGATTCAGCAAAGGAAAACAAATTTTTCAAGATTATTTGAACTTTCCACCCTATCATGGATGAGATAAAGAGATACACAGAAAGTGGACCATGAAATGACAGATTGGTGTAAGAGAGCTTGAGGAATAGAGTAGGCAGCGTGAAAGCTTGAAATAACCTTGGGGTGGGCACCACAAGACCTTGGATCTCGTTCCCACTGTGTGATCCTGGACAAGTCACCGAATATCTCTGGTCTTGCCTTCTGGCAAAGAAAGAAGCATAGGATTGGATGGTTGCTGAGCACTTTTCACTGCTGTAACTTCACAATAGATCTAAGACACATTAAGCTCCAAGGACATTCTAGATGCAATATGCAGGAGAATGAAGGTCTATTAAACTCAGAGACACACAGAACATCAGCACATAACTGAAGTGCTGAAAAATAATTCTGTTAAGACCCAGGTCAAGGGGAGAAAAGGCGTTATTATCCTTGAAGTCATTTCAAATGCCTCGAGGTCATCAAGTAATTCAGATCAAATCTTCCCTCGGAAGGAATGCCTTTTAATGGGGAAGGGGGCTGAATCTACCTCTTTCTTGATTTGCGTTGGTGCCCCAGGCTGACTTTAGCTACCTCCCACTACTTGTGCCTTATCAGATGTCTTACCTTATTATGAGTGTGCCTTCCAAATACATCCTGAGTTCCTCCAGGCAAGGAACTGGTTTTATAATATCAGTGTCAACTAAAGATGTTTAAGCAATCGCAAAGGACTTGAAGCCTCTTCTCACAAATAGCCCTATGAGTTATGCATTATAATTTCCCCCTTTTAGGGGTTGGTGCTGTGGCTCAGCGGGGTAACGCCCTGGCCTGAAGCGCCAGCATCCCATATGGGCACCAGTTCTAGTCCCGGCTGTTCCTCTTCCGATCCAGTTCTCTGCTGTGGCCTGGGATAGCAGTAGAGGATGGCACAAGTCCTTGGGCCCCTGCACCCACGTGGGAGACCCAGAAGAAGCTCTTGGCTCCTGGCTTTGGATCGGCACAGCTCCGGCCGTTGTGGCCTTTTGGGGAGTGAACCATCGGATGGAAGACCACTCTCTCTCTCTGCCTCTCCTCTCTCTGTGTAACTCTGACTTTCGAATAAATAAATAACTCTTTAAAAAATATATCCCCCTTTTAGATAAGACAAAACTGAGGCTTAGAAAGTCTCCAAGTAACAGAGCCCAGGTGTTAAGTTCATTCTCTGTGTTTGCTCTCATTCCCAACCACAATATTGTGGCCTGCATCTTGTTCAGCTTTGTAATTCCAAAGCCCAAGGCAGTTTAGGAAACAAAGTAGATGTTTGTTGAGTGTATGGGTACAAGGAAGAACTGGAGAAAGAAGAAAAGATGGTGGCAGGTAGACTGGCAAAAATATAGATAAAATAAAAAGTTCAAGATTGCTATATTGAGGAATAGATAAAAATTAATGGATGGCTATTTGGATGCATGGGTGGAACACCCTGGAATATGTAGTGTGGGCATGAGCTGTGTTCAGGAGCCCAGACTACAAAATGCAGAGCTAACAGTCTCCAGCAAGTCTCTCCTTTCTTCCCGTCAATCTCGTCAGCAGCTGGAGAGCCGCAGAGTGCTGGAGCCTGTTCTGCCCGATTCAGTAGCCCATGCTTTTATCCTCTCTTCTGTATCCTGCAGAGTGTCCCCGTACCCAAAGGGCATCCCATAGACGTAGGGGAGACCAGGAAGAAGCACCTGGCTCCTGGCTTCGGATCGGTGCAGCGCCGGCCGTGGCGGCCATTTGGGGAGTGAACCAACGGAAGGAAGACCTTTCTCTCTGTCTCTCTCACTGTCTGTAACTCTATCTGTCAAATAAATAAATAAAATAAAAACTTTAAAAAATTAAAATCACAGATAAAGTGGAAAAATATAATCTAGATATGACAAGCTGTCTTTGACATTTATTAGATGGATGACCTTTATTCCATTGAGCCTCTATTTCAAAATGACATTATTATTTCATGCATTTTACAAGACTATTTTAACAGCTAAATGAAATAATGAATGTCTGAATGCATGTGATAGGAGATCTCAATATTAATGGTAGCTGGTGTTATTATTGGGGTTATTCCTATTGATATTATTATCGTTGGATTCAAAAGACCTGAGTCTCAAGGCAGCGAGTTACTAGCTAGTTATGTGATCATTTGGCTTCCCCCCCCTTTCCTCTTCCTTTGCTTTTTAATTTGGTACCTATTCACTGCTCTGTCGGGCTTCATACTGGTAGGGGACAGTGTTACAGATATGCTTGCTCTTAGCCTGGAGGAACTTGCAATCCAGCAAAGGAGACAGACATGATAAATACATCCTATAGAGGATGGGACAGCTCACAGGGACAACAGCAAACTGGTTAGTAGTACCTTGGAGTCAGATGGACAGGAGTTTAACTCCTGGTTCCATCTTTGACTAGCTTATGAACCAAAGAAAATCATTTCATGTTTTCACCTCAGAGTCATGTCCTCATTAGTAAAGTGGAAATGATGATAATTGAACATGCATCATAGAGTTGTTTTGATCTTTGAGTGAAATAAAACACATCAAGTCCTTAGCACAGTGCCTGGCAAATACAAAGTGAAAGTTTCAAAATGTGGGCATCTGCTTAATAGGGACATTAATCCCTATTCTGCCTGTGTATATTGCATGGATGTGTGAGTAGTGAGTGAAGTAATACAAGTAAATGGGATCTTAAAGATGTGATATGAAACATTAGTTTTAGCACTCTAGCTTTCTGGACAAAATGGCTGCACAGAAATTTCTCAGCATCCATTGCTACACCTCAAGTGACGATGTCATCAATATGTAGTGATGTGCAATTAGGAGAAGGTAGGGTCTGTCCTCCTCTTCCTCTTGCCTTTTGGAGCTTTGCTTTCAAACAGTTCTACTGCCAAGAGAAGAGGAAGCAGAAGCAGGGCTTGAAATGGCAGGTTCCAGATGACATTAGAAAGGGAGTAGCGGGTGATTGCATGCAATTTATTTTCTGGACAGCTGCTTCAACTTCATGCCTGTCTCCTTGCAACAATTCCGCAGGTCACCTCCTGCTGTCCTTAGCACAGGTGTGGGACATGAGAGTGAAGGAGATAAGAGAAATGGAAGTCAGTCTGGGAGGGTCATCGGAGCAGGAAGCTCTGCTGTGCAGGCTCCAGGCTGGTGATGGGTAGGAGTGGTGCTGGATCAAGCAGCGTGGAGTTGTAGAGTTAGCCTGCCTTGGATCTGCTGCCTACCTGCATATATTATTTCTGTTCCTGCAATGCATTCATTCAACAGACACTTGTTTAACAGCCACCATGGTCCAGTGCTATGCTAGGCACTATGAATAAGGGTTTGAATAAGATACCAGCTTAGTCTTTCAAGAGCTTAGATAGGGGTCTCATGGTCAGATACCTATGAAAGCTGGATTAGGGTAACATTAGCTGTTTTAATAAACAAAACCCAACATCCAGTGGCTTTAACACAGTGAAAATGTTTTACTTCCTAATAAAACATTCCAGTGTGGATGTTCCTGGTTGGCAGAGGATAGGTAGGGAGTTCTTTGCTCCATGCAGCCATTCAAGAACCCAGGCTGATGCAGGATTTTCCATGTTCCAGGGATTCTCTGGGCATCAACATTCAGCTGACAGATGAGGGAAGAGAAAAAAGACCTTGAAAAGAAGTTGTTTATGGACCAGGACTGGAAGTAGCCCTTATCTCTTCACCCCTGAATTCACTGTCTAGAACTTAGCCACATGGCCAAACTGCAAGGCAAACTGGGAAATGAAATCTAGCTGTGAGCTTGGGAAGAGGAAGGTTTGGTGATTGAAAATTAGTCTCGCTGAAGTTCAGGGGAGGTGAATGAAACAGAGTGACTTAGTCCATTTGATGGTGCCCTAACAGGATAAAATGGACTAGGTAATTTGCAAACAATAGACATGTATTTTTCATGGTTCTGGAGACTGGGAGGTCCAACAACACAGTGCCAGTATCAGGTGATGGGCATCTTGATGCCTAATCCTATGGTGGAAGACAGAAGGACAAGGCTGGGGGAGAGCAAACGAGGGCAGGAGAGGGTATGCTTTTGTGAGGGTGTACGGGAGGAGGAGAGTGAGGCCTGGACTCAGCCTTTTATCAGGATGTGACAGCAAAACTGCTCCTACCTGCAATGAAGACATTAATCCATTCATGAGGGCAGAGCCCTTGTCACCTAGCCACCTTTTAAAGGTTCCACCTTGCATCACTGTTACAATGGGGGTTAAGTTTCTGATACATGAACTTTAGGGGACACATTCATATTGTAAAGTGGGGTAAATCAGGACTGTGGTGGTTGGGATAATGAGCTCTTTGAATGGAACATATGTGTCTCTATTCAGAAGACTACTGCCATGTGGGAAGTGTTGCCAACTGTTTGGCTTTTTCAAGAAAAACTGAAAATCTGAATTTTTAAAGTGTTATTTCCTAGTTCTTCAATATTGGCAGTTAATTCCACAATTTAAAGGCATGCTATGGGTAACAGCCCAAAGGTCAAACTAGCCAAACCACAGGCCAAATGTGTCTCATGGTTGCCAGCTGTTGGCCTCTGGATCATGGTCCAGCCAGAGCAATACAAACAAATCAATATAATTCAGTGTGAGTGGAGCTGGCACTCTGCATTCTGTAATTCATATAAGCCAGCTGATATTTACTGAGTAGCTACTATAAACTTGGTCCTGTTCCAGATGCTGGAGGAAAAGGTGTGAACAAGACAGACCCAGTCCCTGCCTTCAAAAAAGATCTCGATCAGCTAGGAAAGGCAGATCTGGGACACAGAAATACAAAGGAGAACAGGTGCAGTGTTGCCCCTGATAAGGGAACCAAAGCTGGCCAAGGGAATTAAGTGAGGCTTCCTGAAAGATGAAAAATCTAAGATAGGAGGCATAAGAGGAGTTATCCAAGGTGCTGAAGGAAAGTATATCCCAGGCAAGGGGGCCACATATGCAAAAGCCCTGAACTAGGAAACAGGACAGTACGTATTTCAGTCACTCGAAGAATTCACATGGGATAAGGGGCATAGAGCAACTGTGACACCAACATTTGCAGGGTCCAAGAATACAAGGAGAGACTTATATAACTTACACTTAAATATTTTCAATTATCTATTAAATTTAAAAAGATGCAAATGATAATGCATACCCATATCCAAATAATTTAAATAAAACTCAAATTTCTTTCAGTTTTAAAAACTTAAATTCAAACTCTCTAAATAATGTTAGCATTTGAAGTTCAGCTAATAGTCAATACAAACAATAGAAATCATACTTCATACTTGCCATCAAAGGTATCTAGACCTGCACATATACAAGCTGCAGAGTAATAAAAATCGTTTAATATTGCATAATGTTTCTCAGCTGCCATGTCCAATACTAGCAAACACAGCGCTAATTCATGGCTACCACCGGACCCATGAATTGAAATATGAAGGGAAGCAAGTAAATGGTGCTTGGTGTTCCTAGAAAAAATACTTCCTTTTGTAAGACTATATTGCATTCATGTTATCTGAAAGGAAGGATGTGACAAGTTAATTAATTTGTATTTGTCCTTACTTATGTGTTTTCAAGGCTTAAATCTTCTCTGCCTTGCAAAGCAGTGTTTGTGAAATCAGCAGGGGCACCATAGACAATTCTTTGTGGCATTTGAATGCCATATAGCCTTTGCTTTCAAGATGCAAGACAAAAGGCACAGAGCACCATTTCCCTGGGGCTAAGGGTGTTTGTCGGGATAGTGCACGTTTAGGGTATGGATCACACCTTGCTGACATTGAATGTCAGACTTTAACTGTTGCTGTCCTGTTCCTGTAAGTTGATTTTTATGTGTTTGTGATCTGTGTGGCTTTCTAAGTTGTGGGGACCCTCTTGGCCAGATCTCAGGGTGGTAATGACTTACAGCAGAGAGAGCTGCAAGGGAATTTGCAAGAAGTGGGCGGTGATCCCACCGTGTAGCATCTCATGGATCATATAAAGGGGTTTGGATTCTAGGCTAAATGCACAAGGAAGCCACTGAAGGGTTTTCAGCAGGAGAATGACACAATCAAGGATGGGTTTTTAAAATGTCGCCCTGAAAGCTGTGTGGAGGAGATATTTGAATGAGGCAACAGTGGATGTGAAGGGGACATCACCCTAACTTCTTACAGCCATGAGTCTTTATATCTGTGGATGCATCAGCCTTGATTGGGGTTCGTTCTGTGGGAAGAAGGAAGAAATCACACGATTCTGGCTGTGTTCAGTTGGCTATCAGGCTTAGCAAGTGCCTTCATTTGCTTAGGGAAAAGCTCTTCTTTAAATATCATTCCATGAAATTGTCTTAGATACAGGGATTTATTTTCATCAGTTAAGCCTCCTGTAACAATAAACTGTAGACTGTGTGGGTTATAAATAACAGAATTTTGTTTCTGGTGGTTTTGAAGACCGGAAGTCTGAGACCAGATGGCAGCTTGGTCAGTTTCTGCTGCAGGCCCCTCCCACAGGTTGCAGGCGCCTCACTTCTCCATGTGTCCTCCCACAGTGGAAACAGTGACAGTGCTCTCTGGGGTCCTCTGTGTAAAGCCAGGAATTCCATTCACTCAGGGGCTCCAGCCTCATGACCCAGTTCCCTCTCAAGGGTCCCACCTCCTAACACCATCATCCTGGAGGTTAGGATTGCAACGTATGAATTTGGGGAAGACACAAACATTCGGTTTATAAAGGGCTCTTCAAGTTTTCCATGGGATCGAAGGCTTAACAGAACTGCACCTTGGCCATTAGAGTGTTGGAGAACATTAGACAACATTTGGGCCAAAGGAGTCTCTGGCTTTGGAAGAGGCTGGGAGTGAGAGTGAGAGGAAATGCCCACCCTTCCCATGGGCCCTAAGATAAATGGTAAATTCCATGAAGGAGGGTGGAATTAGAGCTGGCGGGAGAGGAAGAGGAAAGTGGGTGTCGACGGGATTCCACTGGGGGGTGTCCCAGGTCTTTCCAGTGTGTGGTATGTTGCAGGCTCCTATGGCCATTCCATCCCCAAGGACAAGGAGCCTTTCCTGGGAGGATGTGGACTGAGGGCTCTTTTCCTTCTGGAAATGGCTGCAAGCCTTGGGGAGAAGGACTTGGAGGAGGAGGATGCTGTGTAATTGAACAGATCAGTGCCTTTCTCGAACATTAGGGAATGAGTCCCTGAGCATTTTCTTATTTAGATAAGGATGGTGAGTGAATAGTCTGTAATTAATGTGGTCCACTGGAAATTTCAAAAGACCTCAAAAATGCTTTTTTCTGCCCGTGTTGGTAGATGATCCCTCTGTGGAGTCTTCCCCATGCATCTCTTCTTCACCCAGCACTGTCTCATTTGAGGACTTTGACCTTTTGTGCATCATGTTGTACAAAGGGCTTGGTTTCTGTGGTCCAATCAGACTTGATCCAAATCCTAGCTTTCCTTGGATGGTTGATACTGTTCTTGAAAACCAGTTTACCCATCTGTGTAATGGGAATAATGATAGCCCATTTGAAGAAGTGAGATGATGTGGTTCACATGCTTAGTCCCATTCATTCCTGTGCTACTGTAAGGACTAATGACAGGACTGCTAGCACCACAGAAGGACCATTTCCCCTCCCTTCTGCCATGCAATGACTTCTCTCTGGGCAGTTGTGTGTATAGTTTTTTGTGTTTTGTTTTTTTTTTTTGACAGGCAGAGTGGACAGTGAGAGAGAGAGAGAGAGAGAAAGGTCTTCCTTTGCCGTTGGTTCACCCTCCAATGGCCGCTGCTGCAGCTGGCGCACCGCGCTGATCCGATGGCAGGAGCCAGGATCCAGGTGCTTTTCCTGGTCTCCCATGGGGTGCAGGGCCCAAGCACTTGGGCCATCCTCCACTGTACTCCCTGGCCATAGCAGAGAGCTGGCCTGGAAGAGGGGCAACCGGGACAGAATCCGGCGCCCTGACCGGGACTAGAACCCGGTGTGCCGGCGCCGCAAGGTGGAGGATTAGCCTATTGAGCCACGGCGCCGGCCCTGTATAGTTTCTTGAGATTCAGTCTGGATGTGGCTGATACCACTGGCCATCCAAGAGCCATCTCACTTCCTTCCTTGCCCATAAAGCCATGTGTATCTCCTGTCTCTTGGGAAGAGCCATATTCAGTCCAACCCCATCACTTAATGGCTAAATAACCTTGTACTTTCTGTTCTAATCTCAGTGCTGACATCTGTCAAATGGGGACATGGACAGATGAGGCAGCACACAGAAGACCCTTGGCATTACCAGCGGCTCCTGATAAATAGTAACTGTCCTGATTCTTCTCTGGACATCTGGAAATTTTACTCTTATTCAAATTTAGGGTGATGGGTTTCTGTCTACGCGAATTCGGGGGCTACAAACAGTATTTCCAAATGTATATAGGAGTTATGTGGGAATCTTGCTAAAGTGCAGATTTTGATTTTGTCTAGGATAGAATCTGGGGTTCCACATTGCAAATGAGTTTCCCACTGATGCTTGTGTTACTGGTCCATGGGCTGTGCTTTGAGTAGCAAGACCTTTAAGTAATGCGACATATGGAAGTCCCACTGATAGAAAAATAGAGAAAGAGGGATGAGACTCAGTCCGTCCCCCTTGACTTTTTGCTTCTCATTCAGGCTTCCCTGGTTTCTAGCCCCACTGGACGGAGTCTCCATGCAGAAGCAGAACTTGTCATTAGGCTTCAAATCTTGAAGGTCAAGGCAGAGCAGCAAGGAGCCACGGGTGGTGGCCTGATTCTTCGAGCCCAGTCAGTGCCTTTCTGAGTGATGGCTCCTTATGAGTAGCAAATTGCTCTCTGAATTTGGATTTCTGCTCAGCTGCTTCAGGCAAGTCTAACCTTTCAGACACGAGCAGTGTCTGCCTGGGTGTGCAGAGGCACTTACAGCACAGAGAGGAGGTTACTCTGATTAGAGGAATTGCATTTAGCATGTAGCTGCTGATTGGCCCCTGCAAATCACATCTCTGCTGAAATGAATGTGTCCTGAGGATGTGGCTGAAAATTCAGTCTTGTGGTGGCTTGAGGGTGGCACCTGCCACCGGATGTCCTGGAGTGAGGTCACTGGGCTGTGCCCTCAGGCTTGCTGGAAAAGAGCTGGAAGGGGTCGGGCTGCTGGGCTCAGTGCTGCCAAGTGCTGCTCCCTCTGTTGCTCCTGGTCTGGGTCTCTCCTCTCCTGCCTTGGCGTCCAGCACGTGGCTGGCAGACAGTGGCTTCCCGGTATTTTGTCCTCGCCTTTTGGTGTGCTGTTTCCCCAATGCCCTCTGTGGGGGAATATTCTAGGCTCTGAAAGGGTTCCTCCTTGTCTTCAAATCCATTTTAGAATTCGTGTCTTCCTGGAAGCTGCCACCTCTGCCTCTTCCTCCTCCTCCTCCACCTTCTCCTTGTCTTGCTCCTTCTCCTCTTCCTCCTCCCCCTTCTTCCCTCTTCCTCCTCTTCCTCTTCTTCCTGCTCCTCTTCCTTACCCCCCTCTCCCTCTCCCTCCCTTTCTGCCCCTCCTCTCCCTTTCCATCAGCACTGGAATCATCCTCCGTATCATTATTGCAGCTGCTATGTTCATTATTGCTGTTATTCTTGCGATTGTCAACATTCATTGTTGTTTCACCAGGTGCTGAGCACTGAAGAAAGAACCGCATGCCTCTTATTTCATTTAGTCCTCTCAACAATTGATCATCATTTCCTTCTCGCTGGGTCTCAGAGAGACGAAGCCCCTTGTAGAAAGTGACAGGGTTAGAGTGGTGGAACTGGGATTGGAGGCTCAGTTGTCTCACTTTGGAGCCCACTGTCTTATGCTTCACCTTATCATCTTCCCAGTGGACAGAGAGAGAAGTGGCGCCCTGCTGTGTGCATTCCAAGGGCTGCTCCTTCTCCAGTATCCTAGCTGTGTGCTAGACAGTATAAGGCCTGCAAGCTTGGCTCATGGAGCCAGACATCCTTGAGTTCAAACCTTGGCTCTGTCGTCCCCCAGATAGATGACGGGGAGCAAATATCTGAGCCTTTCTGGGCTTGGTTTCCTTATCTTTGAAATGGGACAAAATTGCCATTTTTTAGGGCTGCCACGGGGAGAAGATGAGCAGGAAGGTTCTAGAAGAGTCCTGGGCCAGCTATTACTGTCAGCCAGTTTTACTCTTTCCGTTGCCTTTCCTAACCAATGATCCCATTTGTTCATTCAGTCAGCAATTAGCAAGTGTGTGTTAAATACATACCTCCCTGCTAGGTACTCTGTTTGTTGCTGTGAATACCCTTTAAGGATTCCTCACTAACTGTGGCCACACACAACTTGTCATCACCCTCTTAGCCTCTGCTTCCCCCTCTGCAGAGTGGGATTCCTCACCCTCTTAGCCTCTGCTTCCCCCTCTGCAGAGTGGGATTAACGAGGTCTCCCCTCCCCTCACAGGGTGGTTGGGAGGATTCCAGGAGAGGCCTTTGATCCATGCCCGCAAGGCAGATGTGAATACTGCTGTGTTCTGTGGATTCTCCTCATGATATTCAAGTCCAAGGAACATTTTTTCTGAAACAAATTGAATCGATACTTGAGGCTTACTTGAGCGGTTGACAGGGCTCGATTCTATTCCTCACTGGGGTCTTAAAAGTTACTCCGTGGTCTCCAGAACACCAAGGAATGGCCCATTCTTGGCCCTCAGAGGTCCCTGTCCTTGGGGCGGCGTTGGAGGCTACCCCTGTGTGCAAGGAAGCAGTGGTGCCTGGGCTTGCCCACAGAAATATGCCCATGAAGTTGTTCTCATGGGATGGGGTCTTGGCTCCTCAGGGTTGGGGGGCTGCTTCCCCTGGGTTCTTCCAGGCCCAGAGTACCACTCTCTGTACTCCCGCCTCTCCATGGTCTCTTCCTCCATCTTTCTGAGACTACCAGCTGGATTCTTTGGTGGGCCTGACTTCCTTCCTCTGGCAAGACTTTCACACCATGGTAAAGTCAAAAAACACAGCTGAACCCTCATCAATCAGGAACCATGGGCACGATCACTGGTCTTGGTGTATAGATTATGAAATGGAGGGCAGGGGTATACAGAAACATCAGTGATAAAGTGACAGTGATGGGGTGGGTACCTGGGTCTTTCTTTTTATCTACTTGAAAGAGTGACAGAGATGATACACAGATAGATGATAGATAGATATCGATGTTAGATGTATGCACAAGCTAGAGAGAGAGAAAATAGATAGGGACCTTCCATGTGGTTGTTCACTCTGCAAGTGCCTGCAACAGTCAGGTCTGGGCCAGGCTGATGCTAGGAGCCAGGAACTCTGTCCAAGTTTCCCACATGAATGGAAGGGACTCAAACACTTGAGTTATTATCTGCTGCCTCCAAGGGTGCATTAGCGGGAAGCTGGATCAGAAGCAGTGTAGCTGGGACCCCAATAGGCACCCTGACATGGGATGCAAGCAGCCCACCCCACCTCTTCCCTGCTGTACCACAGCATCCACCCCATCCAGGTCTTTTTGACTTTAATCACTTTATTATGCCAACCTTTAGGGCTGGACCAGGATGAAATTTATGATCCCTTCTAGCCTGAAAACATCTACCTCGTGTCCAATTTCTGATACTCAGTGTGAAGTCCAGGAATCCCTCCACTGGAGGTAGCCAGGATGTTGAACTTTCCCTGTAGATAAAAATGTCTTAGATTACCAGACTGTTGTTAGACATCCGGAATGTGGGGAGTTGGCTACTGGTGAGGGTTGATTTTATGTGTCAGTCTCATGGATGCATGGGGTGCTTAGATGCTTGAAACAGTATTTCCAGGCCGGCGCCGCGGCTCACTAGGCTAATCCTCCGCCTAATGGCGCCGGCACACCGGGTTCCAGTCCCGGTCGGGGCGCCGGATTCTGTCCCAGTTGCCCCTCTTCCAGGCCAGCTCTCTGCTGTGGCCAGGGAGTGCAGTGGAGGATGGCCCAGGTGCTTGGGCCCTGCACCCCATGGGAGACCAGGAGAAGCACTTGGCTCCTGCCTTCGGATCAGCACGGTGTGCCGGCCGCAGAGTGCCGGCCGCAGCGGCCATTGGAGGGTGAACCAACGGCAAAAGGAAGACCTTTCTCTCTGTCTCTCTCTCTCACTGTCCACTCTGCCTGTCAAAAAAAAAAAAAAAAAGAAAAGAAAAAGAAAAAAAAAAGAAAAGAAAAGAAAAGAAAAAAAGAAAAGAAAGAAAAAAAAAGAAACAGTATTTCCAGATTTCCAGGTGTGAAGAGGTTTGGGGATGAGATTAGCACTGAATTGTTCAACTGAGTAGACTGCCCTACCTCTTGGAATTGGGTGGACCTCACCCAAACCAGTGAATGTCTGAATAGAATAAAAGGCTGAACAAGAAAGAATTCTCTTTTTAACTTAAAAATAATTTTAATTAGTTTTTAAATACCCTACATGGGTTTTATACATTTTTTAACATGTAATAATTGTACTTATTTATGGGGAGGGTACAGTGTGATATTTCAAGACATTTATACAGCATGTACTGATCAAATCATGGCAATTAGCATGTCCATCTTCTTGTCATTTTCTTATGTTTCAAGCTCCTCTCTTCCAGTACTTCATGAAATATATCATAGGTTTCTGTGTAGTCACCCCACTGTGCTAAGGAACTCCAGGACTTATTCTAAGTATGTTTTAGCGCCCATTATTCAATCTCCTTTTATTCCCTCTCTTCTCTATGCTTCTTAGTAGTAATCACTATTCTACATTCAGCCAAACTTTATTTCTGCACCATATAGGAGAGCGAATATGCAGTGTTTGTCTCTATCCTTATCTTTGGACTTGGACTTGACCTTGAACTTGTACCATTGGCTTGTCTGGTTCTCAGTTCTTAGGTTGGGACTACAGCATCAGCTCTCCCGAGTGTCCACCTTGCCAACTCTTGAACTTTTCCGCCTCCATGTTGTGTGAGCCAATTCCTTACAGTAAATATCTTTATGAGTTTTTATCTCCTACTGGTTCTGTTTCTCTGAGAATACAGAATAACACAGCTGTCTCCATGTTTGCAATATCCATCTCACTTCTTGGCATTGCTAGTTGCTATGGTGAGTCTTCCTTAGCAGGTACCTTTAAAGAAACATCCCGGTTTATTACAGGTTGTTTAGAAGAACTTAGCCATGGTGTTGTTTGCAGATAATATTGGACAAGCTGGAAAATAGCGTGGTTCTTAGTGGTTTCTAATCAGTGACAACAGATGTTCATGGAAGGCGGAATTTTCTTTGAATTGGTGTTCTGATAATGATGTAAACACAAAGTCTAAGGTAGAGAGAGAGACTTTAGTTTGGGCCATATGTGCTTTTGCTGAGAGATGTTGGGTAAGTGGGTGGGAGCTTTCTACTATAGCTCAGGAATTAGAGCTGGTTTCACAAAGATCATGGGCTTTCTCCTGCTTCTTCTCTGTAAACGTTCTCCTCTTCTTCCTTCAGAGGATGCTCTCGCTGGCTCCTGAGAACAGACTGCTACAGATCCAGGAAGCTTGGAAATGATTGTTACATTGTTGGTAGCTTGAAATTAGCCGTGGTGGGGTCATTTATGTGCCGACACCTTCAAATATTACAAATCGGTGTTGATTTGTTTTCCTGAGAGCTGGTTGCCTGTGTTCCGCGGGTTATAGGATTATAGCTGACTTGTGGGTTTCTGCCTAACATCCATTCTTCAGCTTCTTCTGGTAAGAGCAGATCCCCTCCGGAGAAACACTCTCACTCATTTCTGGCCAGGTGGTTTGAGTGGAAGTGGCCTTATTTCCCAGGTCCAAGAGTGAGCGTGTCACCTGTTTGTCCAATCAGAGCACTCGATCCCCCTGATCACAGGGTTGGGTTCATAGACAGGTGTGAGACACACTTAGAGCAATCAGATCCAATAAAGGAGCTCCAGGAAGGGAGGAAGTTGTAAGAGCTTGAAGAGATGGAGCGTCTTGTGCCCTGATGATCCCAACTGGGTGCTTCCAAGCTATGCAGAAGCCAAATATCTGTGAATTTTGAAACCGCTGAGCCAGTAAGTGTGCCCATAACCCCATCTCTGTTTCACTTATGATGGGTTTTCTGTCTGAAATAGTCTCACAGTTATAGGGTCATTCCAGTTTTCATATCCTCAATCCAATTCCAAGCAAACTATGCAAGAAAATTAACAGATCTACTTAGAGGGAGGGGACGAAGGGCTTCTGTTTCCCGTTCTGCCTTATCTTTATGAAACATATTATGGCTTTCTGTCCCCTCCCCCATTCTCTACACCTACACAAATTTTTGTTCAAATACCAATTATAGCATTTATTTTTAGCTGCAGGAATTTGGGCAACTCCTAAGCTTCATTGAAAAGCCAACATATGAATGTCCAACTCCCATGGCTGCTATGAAAGTGAAATGAGGTACTTCCTAAAAATGCACAGTGCTTTGTACAGAGCAGATACTACATTACTATCATTACTGTTGAAATAGATACGTGTAGTATGGTCTTGACACATTATGGTCTTATATGACACATTCTATAGTTGAATTTCCACAGGACAATATCCTTCAAGATCAAAGAGCCTGACTCCCTCATGCTGGGACCCCAACAGAGTCGGGGGACTCCCAGGCTGTGCTCCTGAAAATCAGACATTGGGTGCAAGATGGATGTTTTCAACATGGCTGAGATCCTGAGCGTGGGCTTGGTCCAGCCCTGAAGATGGGTTCTATGGCGTCTCCTTTAGCTCTGTTTCCACAGTGACTGCTGCATAATGAAATTTGGGAACTGGGTTTGTCCAGTGAACACTTCCCACCTCCCATTTTATCACTGGAGAAACAGACTAAAAGAAGATTAACTTTTGTGCTATTTTACCTTACGTATATGAAGAGAGGATAGATAATAAATACCACCTGAAAGACGCACTGGGGATGGGTGTGGGGATGCCATTCCACATTGGCACACATTGGTTCAATTCCTAGTTCTGGCTCCAGATTCCAGTTTCCTGCCAGTGCAGACCATGGGAGGCAGCAGGTGATGGCTAATGTAGTTGGGTTCCTGCCTCCCATGTGGGAGACCTAGATTGAGTTCTTAGCTCCTGGCTCCTGACCTGCCCCAGCCCCAGCCCCAGCCCCAGCTGTATGGATGTTTGGGGTGGTGGTGGGGTGGGGAGGTTGAGTCAGTAGCTGCGAGCTCTTTCTGTCCCTCCCTCCCTCCCTTCCTTCCTATCTCTTCCTCCCTCCCTCCCTTCCTTCCTCCCTGTCTCTCTGCTTCTCAAGTAAATAAAACTCAAAAAAAAAAAAAAAAAAAGAGTAGGTGTATGTCACAGCAGTTAAGTCACCACTTGGGATGTTTGCAGCCCACATTGGAGGGCTTGATTTCAGCTCCTGCCACTCAGCTTCTGATCCAGCTTCTTGCTAATGCATAACACGAGAGATAGCAGATGATGGCGTAAGAACTTGGGTCTCTGCCACCTATGTGGTTGATACATATTGCATTCTGGGCTTCTGCCTTCAGCCTGACTCAGCGCAGGCTGCTGCAGGCTTTTGGGGAAAAACTAGTGAATGGAAAATCTCTGTCTGTCTCTCCCTTTCTGCTTTTCAAATAAAAATGAAAATAAATAAATTTAAAAATAAGTTTAAAAAATTAAAACAAATGAACAAAAACTCAGCCCTGGAATTTCTACTGTATCAACAGCAGTCATTGATGAGTTCAATGGTTTAGACAAAAACACCCAATAGCAATATAATGTATACCTCATGAAAATTTTTAATTTTCTCATGGCCACACTTTACTAAAGTAAAATTATTTTAATAATTATACTAAATATACCTAGGAAACATGAAAATTATCAATGAGATACTTTTGTACTAAGTTTTTAAAATCCAAGTGTATTTTACATTTGCAACAGATCTCAATTTGGACTAGCCACACTTCAGGTGCCCTGTAGCCACATGCCGTATGTGGCTGCCACATTGGTTTAGGGAGTGAGACTGTGAGGATTTCCTAAGTTGCTTCACATGGGATAAAGAGGGAAGTATCAGGGGTATTGAAATGGAAAACACCCCAGCAAAATAACAGCAGCATGTGTGCTTCTGCAAAGCATACTGAGATACCTCTCTGGGAACCTCTAAACATTACTGAAACTCAGGCGTTGGTGAGAGCATTTCTTTCAGTGTGAAATCGGAGACAAACGAATTTCCCGTTGGGTACAATGGAGTCAGCCAGATGTTCCAGTGTAGTATTTCTTCTGTTGCCTTGGACCCAATAGAGTTTTGAAGAGGACATTGGACGGGAATGACATCATTGGGAAAAGAGGACTCAGTGCAATTCTTACTTAGAGCTCCTGACTGCAGTGGGCTCCCACAAATAAGAAAGTGTATTGGACGATAAAAGGAAGCCCTCCCCCCCAGGTGGGGGGCGTTGGAAGAACAAAGTGTGCTGGGGTGGGGTGGCATGTAGGGAAAGACTTGGAGAAGAGAGGGTGTGAAGGAGGATGGGTCTTCCCTAGGAGTGGACATCGTATCTGAAGGCTTGGAGGTCTGAGAGAGCAGGAAGCACTCCAGGACAGCAAGGACAGCCTCCTGGTGGGACTGTGAGTGTGGTGGAGCCAGAGAAGAAGTCAGAGATGAAGGTTGAAAGCAGGTCCCCAAGGGCCACGTGCGCCACAGTGACGAGCTTGGATTCCATCCTGGGCTGTGGATAGAATTTGTCTGTGGTTGTGGGGACAGTCAGAGGGGCCAGAGATGGAGGACGAGTGGCCAAGCAGGGGTCTGGGATTCATCCAGCCGAGAAGGGACAGCAGTCTGCTCTGCTGCAGGAGCAGTGGAGCTCAAAGCAGCGGCTAGAGATGCTTTAGGACAGGGGACGACACACGGTGACTAGTCTGTGCCTGGGTGTGCCTGGGTGTGCCTGGTGGACAACAGGAAAGACAAGAGGAACCTGGGCGAATTTCCAGTGTCAAGATTGGAAACTTGTGTAGCAGACTGTTCCATTGGAGAGTAAATACCCAACCTACAAGGAGCTCTGGTGGACACAAGCAACGAAGGCATGTTCCAAGCCCCTGAATGAAGACACTCAGATTTCCGAGGAGGGGGAAGAATGGCCAAAATCCACTTTCTCCTAGAAACTTTGAAGAGGCCACTGGCTTGCTGAGTTGCGAGAGTTGAGAAAATTGCATTTCCTCTCTTGACCTCAATTTTTTTTTTCCATTTGCAAAATGAAAATAATAATTCTTACTTTTATAAGGGTGCTGACAGAATAAAATTCAATGATAGATGCAAAGGCATTTTGAACATAAGGCACTCAATTATTATTATTGTTATGCTGATAGGAAAGGGTTTGGAAAGTCTTCATTGTGGTTGTTGAAAGTCAGGCTTGAAGCCCTGGGCTAATGGGTTATGGAGATAATAATTCCAAAAGAAATTTGCTTCAGAGACAAGAAGTGTGGGTCTTGGAGCTTGTGACAATCCTAGACATTCAACTCACTTATGCATAGATTTGCCCCTTGGGTGTTCAGTGTTTCCTGAGCACCTACTGTGTGCCAGGCATTGTACTGGATGCTGGTGGACTCCAGGAGAAAAATCTACTTCCTGTTAATAAAAAGTATTAAGGATATGTCCCCAAATAATGGCAATTACATATATTTTAAAAGCCTATTATCAAGTATAGAATTTTTATGCAGTATTTAACACTTACAAAAATCCTCTGTAAGAGCAAGGGTCCCAGTGGTCACCTGTGGTCCACACTGGTGTACTCAGGTAGAATGCCCAGCTCTGGCTCCTGACTGTAGCTTCTTGCTATCATAGTCCCCATGAGGCAGTGGCGATGGCTCAGTTACTGAATTCCTGCCATCCACATGGGACACTTGGACTGAATTCCTAGCTCACTGCTGGCCCTAGCGCAGTCCCAGTTACCAGAGGCATTTGGGGTGTGAACCAGGGGACCGAGTGGATGGGATCTCTCTCTCTCTCTCCCTCAAGTAACAATAGAAGAAACCCTCTATAGTGAGCATTTAATTCCCATGTTCTTGACATAGACCGAGGCACGGGAAGATGAACTGCCTTGGCCAGAGTTGCCTAGCCAGGAGATCCAGGATTCAAAGCAGGGACTTCCTCGCCCCGGTTCAATGCCAAGGTTGTATGACTTGAGACAGTCATACCCTCTGAGACTCTCCAATGTGTCGTCTGTGCTAACTGGAAATCTGTTATCAGAGTCCATCCTCCTGACAGCAGAGGAGTGAATGTCATCTCAGAGTCAGGCAGACAGAAAATACGTGCGTGTATACACATATGTGCACTCAATGCATCCAGCACATACAACATGCCTAGGACTCTACGTGCAGCCCAGCTTCACAGCAACCCAGGGGAGCTGGCCCCATTGTCCTGTCTGTTCTGTGGACAGGAACACTGATGTTCAGAGAGGTTGAGTGACTTGCCCAAGTTCACACAGCGAGAGACACAAAAGAAGTGCACTGAGAGTGCAGTCTTTGGTCTGAAAAGACTCCAAACCCACAGAAGCAAACTGAGCCCCGGGTGGATGCTGGCAACAGCCAGATGAAAGGTCAGCCTTAAGTGTGCGACACAGGGCAGGACGGACCTAGCGTGAGTGTTTGCAAGTCTGAGGGCAGGTGGTTTCCTACCTGCTGGGAGTGACAGCGTTCTCCTCTCCCGCATCCAGGAGCTCAGGGAACTTCTTATTCTCTCGGCAGACCTGCTTCTCCCCTGTCAGACCAGAACTGCTGGTGTCTGATGCCTCACAGCCGGTTGTCTGTTGTGAACATGAGAAAGTGTTCCTTAATGCCATTGACCCTCCGTGTCCTCCCGGGTAGATGGGCTTAATAATATTTACCGCAGGTGACCGTAAGCAATGGGTGAGATGGAGTGTGTTTGGTCTTTATCACAGTGGCTGGCTCGCTGCAAGCACTCAGAAGTGTTGGATATTATTATGGGTGCTACCTTGCAGGCAAATCCCCATGCAATATCCTTTATGAAAGCACTCACATCAGACAGGTGTTGTGGTGCAGTGGGTTACACCACCGCTTGGGACACTCAGATCCCAGATTGGAGTGCCTGAGATCAAGTCCTACCTCTGCCTCTGCTTCCAATCCAACTTCCTGTTAATGTTCCTGGGAGGTGGCAGATGACAGTTCAAGTGCTTGGCTCCCTGCTACCCATGTGGGAGTAGTACCCAGATGGAATTCCTAGCTCCTGCCATTGGCCCAGCCCTAGCTATTGCATGTTTCTGGAAAGTGAACCAGTAGATGGAAGAAGATAACACTCTCTTTCTCTCTCCCTTTTTTTGTTGCTATGCCTTTTAAATAAATCATTCTTTTATTGAAAGCTTCATTCATCTTTGCAGATGGAGTATCAGACTCTGAAATCCCTGGAGCAGCCAAGGCCATTCTGTCAGTTTGGGTCATATGCTGAATGGGGATTTGGAGTGGGATTCTCTGGATGCTAACTAGAATGCTAGCTTCTGTAACAAACTAATTCTCAAATTCAGCAGCTTCGTACCACCGAACAGGCAGGCATGTGGTGCAGCTGTTAAAGCCACTTGGGATGACGCATTCCATAGTGGAGTGCCTGGGTTCTAGTCCTGGCTCTACTCCTGCTTCCTGCTGATACATATTCCAGGAGGCCACAGGTAAAATGCCCAAGTAGTTGAGTCCCTGCCACCCACATGGAGAAGCCAGATTGAGTTCCAGGCTTCTGGCTTCAGTGTGGTCCAGTCCTGGCTGTTGTGGGCTTTTGGGAAGTGAACCAATGGATAGGAATACACTCACTCTCTCACTCTCTCTGTCTTTCAAATAAGTAAAAATGAGTAAGTTTAGAAATAGAAAAGGGAGCAGGTATTACGACACATCAGGTTAAGCTGCTGTTTTGGATGTCCACATCTCATACTGGAGTGCCTGGGATCAAGTCCTCTCTGCTTCTGGTTCATATTTCTGCTGATGAGCCTGGGAGGCAGCAGGTAATAGCTCAAGCACTTGGGCCCAAGCACCCATGCGGGAGGCCTGGATGGAGTTCCTGCTGCCTGGCTTCAACCTGACCCAACCTTGGCTGTTGTGGGTTTTTGGCAAGTCAGCCAGTAGATGGAAGATTCCTTCCTTCCTTCCTTTCCTTTCCTTCTCTCTCTCTCTCTCTCTCTCTCTCTCTCTCTCTCTGCATTTCAAGTAAATAACAATGGATAAACAATTTTTTTAAAAAAGTTTAGAAGTAAAAAAGACTGCCAAAGCTTGTTTCTTGCTCAGGTAATGGCTCAGCATGGGCGTGGCCATTCCTGTTCCTGGGGTGCGTGTTCTGGCAGATTCCAGGACCCAGGTTCTTTGCCTCGCATTCTTAGCTTCCATCTCAGGGGTCTTAGGATCTTCTGCCTCCACCCCAAGGAGCAAGGAGGGGGATAAACTTGGAGGAGAAGCTTAGGGAGGTCTTCATAGGCAAAGTGTAGCAGTACATCTGCTCCAGTCATTGCCAGGATTCCAGTCACACAGCCACAGCCACCAGCAAGGGAGCCTGGGGGTGTCCAAAAATGAACCCAAGCAGAAGAGGTTCAGTAAACAATTACCCAGTCTGCTTCATTGCCTGTGTCAGAAGGTCTTCAAGCTTGGACAAGAAGCTCTAGAGGAAGTTGTTATTCCTCTTCTGGGTAGTCTGGGAAGACTCACTGGAGGAGGAGCAATTTTAGTAACTACCAAAAAGAATGGGGGTCATCTTGGTGGGAACCTACCACACACAGAGTGTGCCTGATACGCCGCTGTGGTTGTCTTATTTAATCGTCATCGCAGCAAGATGGGGGCTGCTGGGTTGTCCCCGTGGGGCACACCCTGGTCAATGTGCAGCTACCATTTGCTGAGGGCCTGCTGTGTGCAAGGGCACGTGTGCTCTCATTTCTGCCTCATTAAATCCTGCCAGCCTTATCTTACAGTGAGGAAGTTGAGGTTCAGATGTATAAAGTGACTTTCCCGAGGACACACAGCTAATACATGGTTGAAGGGAGGCTGGGACGGGCTCTGTTTTGGCTGTGGAGTCCCAGTTCTTTCCACTGGGGTTTGGTAAGAAGTGCCAGGCCAGGCGTCCTGTAAGCACAGGATGGATTTCACCTTGGACTCCCCAGCCCCTGCCTGCTCTCCCCTGAAGCAGGGGCCGCTTTGTGGCAGCTGGGGCTTTCCAGGGGCTGGGGAGAGAGGGAGTGGTTGAAGTCTCTCCCAGCAAGGCTCTGCTTCTCCACTCAACTCTTTTTCCTCATCCAACCTCTGGGCCACGCCAAGCAGTGACTAAGCCATTGACTCACTTCTTTTATGGCCCGGGGAGTCTGGCTCAGATGCAAGGTGCAGTGCCTGGAAGTCAGCCACCTGCTGGCTTCCGTGCCCAGTGTTGGGGGTATTTGAGCTGGGGACACCCAGAAGCTCCATTTGGGGCAATTTCCCATGCGTTTACCAAACCGACGCTTGCCTGCGCTTCTCAGAAGCAAAAAAAAAAAAAAAAGTTTTTGAAATCCACACTTTTTTCTTTCATGATACACATCGTCTAAGTAAAGAAAAAAAGTTTTGTGCCAAAATAAACTCCTACATTCAATTCCATTTTCCGTGAATTTTTGAAGTACCCTCCTATGGGCTTGTGCTAATCACTCTCCTGTTCATCTTCTCAGTAACCCTGTGAGGTAGATACTAGCAATACCCATATTTTAACGAGGAGGCGGAGTCTCAGAGAATTTAAGCAGCCTGTTCAAGGTCGAGCAGGTGATTCTAGACCTGGGTAGATTGGCTCCCAAGCCCACTTTCAACCTATTGGCCTAAACGGAAGGGCCTTCGGGCTCTAACAATCTGTCCTTTTATTGTGCATTTCTTACAAATACACTTTTTTTTTTTTTTGACAGGCAGAGTGGACAGTGAGAGAGAGAGAAAAAGGTCTTCCTTTGCCGTTGGTTCACCCTCCAATGGCCACTGCGGCTGGCGCGCTGCAGCTGGCGCACTGCGCTGATCTGATGGCAGGAGCCAGGTGCTTCTCCTGGTCTCCCATGGGGTGCAGGACCCAAGCACTTGGGCCATCCTCCACTGCACTCCCTGGCCACAGCAGAGAGCCGGCCTGGAAGAGGGGCAACCGGGACAGAATCCAGCGCCCTGACTGGGACTAGAACCCGGTGTGCTGGCGCCGCAAGGCGGAGGATTAGCCTAGTGAGCAGTGGCGCCAGCCACAAATACACTTGTAAGGAGACTGAAGGGCGGGGAGCTTTGCAGATGGGCTGGACGAACGCTAAGAGCAGTTACCAGGTGTGTTTATTGCTGTGTAACTAGTTATCCCCAAACTTCTGCAGTTCACAACAAACATTATTCCACGATTCTGGGGGCTTGGGAACCATTCATCTGGGTGATCTGGCTTAGTGTCTCTGATGGGCTGCTGTTAGCTGAGGGCTTAAAGGGGAAGGATCTGCCTCTGTGCTCATGTTTGTGGTTGGTGGGTGTCTCCATAAGGCACCTTGGTGTCCTCACAAAGTGGCTTCAGACTCCCCCGGAAAGACAGATCAAGTCTGAGGTCGAAGCCACCATGTCTTTGCCATCAGTTCTGCCGAAGTTTGGTGGTCACACAGACCCTGCCTGGCACAACAGAAGAGATTATTACAGATGGGTGTGAGGTAGGGGTCCCTGGGGACCCTCTTGGAGTGCCTTCTCTTCTCCTTTGAAGGAGTCAACACCAATGTCAGCTACTCTCCATCCCCAACCCCCTGGGCATGTCAGTGGTCACTCTGCACTCGATGCAAAGCGGGTCAGAGTACTTCGGGAGTGACTTGCATTTTCAACAAAACCAGCTGGATGGGGAGTGTTTGGAGGCGAGGAGATCAGGGATGGCAATGGTTTGGACATCGGCCACCCCATCTCACAGAGTCAAGGGACTTCAGGGTCCCCAGAGACCCTCTCATCAACAGGATGCAGACAAGGGCTTTGTGCTCCTGGGCAGCACACTGCACCTCCAGTGAGAAATGAGGTCAGCTGAGTGGAGGGAAACACTCTCTGGCTCTTTATTGAATCCAATCATTTACATCTCATTGAACCCAATCAAATTAGCCACTTATCACATTAAAATGGCAAAAGAGGGATTGTGTCAAGCAGCGCTAATTCAATAGGAAAGAGAAGTGGACAGAGAATGCAGTGTCATAGGATTCTGATATCCATTTGTCTCCTTCTCTGGAGGACTCTTCTGACAGCTCTGCCAAGGAAGGGGGAACCGGAGAGCGGAGTCCTGCAGAAACGCAGAGGGCGGTGGGAAAGAGCGGACAGGGGGGCCCCGGTGGTGTGGGAGCTTCGGGACAGAGAGGTACTGGAGGGCCTGAGATGAAGACTCAGACGCCAGAGCTCTCAGCTGGGCGACTTTGGTTGAGTTACCCACTTTGCTGATTCTTAGTCTCCTCTTCCATTAAATAGAGGATAGTAATAGTTGCCATAAAGGGTTGCTATGGCAACTTTATGCGAGGTAATATTCCAGAGAAAGTCATTCTTTTTACAAGTTTTTGTACATTTATTATTTTAAAGGCAGAGGGAGTAGGGCTGGCATTGTGGCACTGTGGGTTAAGGTACTGCCCATGATGCCCGCATCCTGGATGAGCTCTGGTTAGAGTCTTGGCTGCTCTACTTCTGATCCAGCTGCCCGCTAATGCACCTGGGAAGGCAGCATTAAGATGGCCCAAGTGCTTGGCCGCCTACCACCCATGTGGGAGACCCAAATAAAACTCCAGGCTCCTGGCTTTGACCTGGCTGAGCTCCAGCCATTATGTCCATTTGGGGAGTAAACCAGTGGATGGAAGACCTCTTTCTCTCCCTCTCCCTCCTCAGCTTTGATTTTCAAATAAATTAAATAAATCTTAAAAATAAACGCAAAGGAAGGGCAGAGACAGAGAGATTTCCTATCCCCTGCTTCACTCCCCAAATGTCTGCAGCAGCAGGAGCCCAGCCAGGCAGAAGACAGGAGCCAGGAACCCAGTCCAGATCTCCCACGTGGAAGGCAGGGAGCCAAGGACTTGAGTACTCGCACCCCTGCCTCTCAGGGTGCACGAGGCAGAAAGCTGGAATTGAGAATGAAGCTGGACTTGGGCATCCAAAGTGGCATCATCACTGCTGTACCAAATGCCTACCTCTGAACTTGAACTGCATTTCCCGAAAACTTTCTGAAGGACCCTGGAATGACTGACATCCAATCAACAACATATTTTAAGTATACGATTTGATCGGTTATGCCAGGCATATACCTGTAAAAGGAAGCCACACCCAGCCTCGAACAGATCTGTCTGCTGCAGCCATCCTCTCTGGCCCTTTGGCAATCCCACCTCTCCCCTCCCCCAGCAGTCGCTGTCATCTTTCTTACCTCCGCAGGTGTGTTTGTGCTTACTAACATCTGATGTCAACACGATCATCACACCCTCTGCACTCCTGCTTTTCGACCTGATTATATACAACGTGATTCCTTTGAGACTCAACCATTTGGTGGTCTGTTATCAGGGTTCATTCCCTCCCCCCCCCCTTTTTTTTTTTTTTTTTTGACAGGCAGAGTGGACAGAGAGAAAGGTCTTCCTTTTTCTTTTTTTTTTTTTTTTTTTTTTTTTTTTTTTTTTTTACTTTTATTTAATGAATATACGTTTCCAAAGTACGAATAATGGATTACTATGGCTTCCCCCCCATACCGTCCCTCCCACCCACAACCCTCCCCTTTCCCACTCCCTCTCCCCTTCCATTCACATCAAGATTCATTTTCGATTATCTTAATATACAGAAGATCAGCTTAGTATACATTAAGTAAGGCTTTCAACAGTTTGCTCCCACACAGAAACATAAAGTGAAAAATAATAGATGATTTTTTTTAATGATGATGAAATCAGATCAGACCTATTGTCATGTTTAATCCCAGTGAGAGTCAAGTTGGGAGTTGATAGTTTCTTTTTTTTTTTTTTTTTTTTTTTTTTTTTTTTTACAGAAGATCAGTTTAGTATGCATTAAGTAAAGATTTCAACAGTTTGCACCCCCATAGAAACACAAAGTGAAATATATTATTTGAGTACTCATTATAGCATTAAATCTCAATGCACAGCACATTAAGGACAGAGATCCTACATGAGGAGTAAGTGCACAGTGACTCCTGTTGTTGACTTTACCAATTGACACTCCTGTCTATGGCATCAGTAATCTCCCTATGCTCCAGTCATGAGGATGGCCCAAGTGCTTGGGCCCTGCACCCACATGGGAGACCAGGAGAAGCACCTGGCTCCTGCCTTCAGATTGGCCACAGTGCGCTGGCTGCGGCAGCCATTAGGGAGTGAACCAACAGAAAAAGGAAGACCTCATGACTGGAGGTCTTCCTTTTTCTGTTGGTTCACTCCCTAATGGCTGCCGCAGCCAGCGCACTGTGGCCAATCTGAAGGCAGGAGCCAGGTGCTTCTCCTGGTCTCCCATGTGGGTGCAGGGCCCAAGCACTTGGGCCATCCTCCACTGCACTCCCGGGCCACAGCAGAGAGCTGGCCTGGAAGAGGAGCAACCGGGACAGAATCTGGTGCCCCAACCGGGACTAGAACCCGGAGTGCCAGCGCCGCTGGTGGAGGATTAGCCTAGTGTGCTGCGGCGCCGGCCGGTTCATTCCCTTTGGTTTCTGAGTAGTACCTCATTGTATACAAGCACCGGAGCCTGTCGATCCGCTTCCCCGTTGGTGGGCATTTAATCGTTTCCAGTTTGGGCGATTACAAAGCAAGCTGCTGTGGGCATGAGGTTGTATTTTACAGGCGAGGAAACTGAGGCATGGAGTTTATCAGGTCACAGATGTAAATGGCAGAGCCTACGTAGGCAGAGCCTATCCAGTGTCCTGGAGTCTTTTTTTTTTTTTCTCTTCTGTGTAGGGGACAGTTTCAAACAACAATGAAAGTAGAGAGAATAGAATAACACACCCCAAGGAGCCACACTGAGCTCTTGCAATTGTAACTCCTAACCTTTGTTATTTCATCCTCTTTCTCCATGCTAAACACTTTGGCTGGAATATTTTAAAGCAAAAAGCCAGCTGCAATGTCATCTCACAAATGTCAGTTTGTATCTCTCACTTCTGTGAACATTAAGACAATTTTTTATTGTGGAAATGTGAAACCTGGGCAGAAGTAGAGACAATAATATAATAACCCCCTCACAGCTCTCAGCAGCCTCAGTAGCTATGGGCTCCTGGGTGATCTGGTCACATTAAACCCTCATCTGTATTCCCCTGCCTTTCCCCTGCCAATTATTTTGAAGCAAAGCTCGGGCATTTTATAACTTCATCTGTAAATATTTCAGCATGTTTTTATAAAAGATAAGGAGTCTTTTTTAAAAAAACAAAGCCTTGATGCCATTATCAACTCAGACATTTTATAGACACTTCCTTTATAGCATCAAATATTCAGTTGGCATTCACATTTTGTTTTATTGTTTCTTCTTTTCTTTCCTTCCCTCTTTCCCTCCCTCTGCTTCGGCCTCTCTCTTTGAATCAGCACACAAACAAGGACCATATGCTGCAATTGGGTGAGAGGCATCTAAAGTCTGTTTTAATCTGTAGGCTGGCTGGCTCACTCATTCTCGCTTCCTTGCAATTTATTTGTTAGAGAAACCAGGACATTAAGGCCATATTTCACATAAACTCCATGCCATTATCCCTTTGAAAAATCAACAATATCCTTAATACCATCAAATACCCATGTGTATTCACATTTCTCTGATTGCCTTGCACATGCCTTTGGATTTTTTTCAAATCCAGATCCAAGCAAGTGCCCCACTGCATCTTGGGGTGACATGATTGCCACACACCCTTCCTCCCTTGTCAGGCCACTGCCAGGTTCTGCAGAAGGTCCCACTGCCTGGGCCCTGAAGCTCCCTGTTCTGTAAGGACACTCTACATAACTGTTGGATGAATGAATGAATGATTGAATGAATGAACGAACAGACTGGCAGATGACTACCTGGGAAGAAGAGCGAAGAGAGCAAGGGGCCCTAACACCCTGGAACATTTCCCAGAGTTGTTTCCTGAACTCTAGAGTAGCTGGCCAAGTGTTTTGTGTGTGTGTGTGTGTGTGTGTGTGTTTGTGCCTGCACATGTGTGTGCAGTAAAATGGGATCTCACCCAGAAGCCTGCACAATGAACAGTGATGAAAATTGAGCCCGACCTCTGACTTAGCTCTACCTCGGTCAGAATCTTGCCCTTGCTGCTTGGCAGCTGAGGGTCTTTAGACCTGTTAGCCAGCTTCTCTGTGCCTCGGTTCCTTTTCCTGTGAGAAGAGAGCCCTAGCCCCCGTCTCTTGGGGCTGCCTTGGAATGCGTTGCTTCGTGCAAAGTGCTTGGTGCTGTGGGTGCTGAGTGTTGGCTCTGGAAACAATCAGTAGTGTTATTAAAAGGCAGGTGGGGGAGACCTGGCAGGACCTGCGGATCCGTTTCTAGAGCTCTGTAGAACAATTTGACAACCTTGCTGGCCTTAACAACACCCAAAAATCTTCTCCATCTGCTCTATGGTTTGGGGCTCCTTTTAGCTCCCCCGACTCCCCCATTCCCCATCTTGCAGCTCTCTGTATCTAGGAAATTTGCCTTGCTTGGCCTGTGTCAATTAAGCCAGCAAATACCCGCCCCACATCCCCTGCCCTGGCCCTGGCTCTGCTGAGACGGCGCCCAGGGACTCTCTGGCAAACACAAAACGACCCAGTGTCGCTGTCCAGTTTTGAAACCCAAGCCCTGAAACCTAGCTCTCAGAACTTGGCTGGTAAAACTACGTACATCTGCTTTAGAGCAATTAAGAAATTGCAGGCCAACATGCTGTTGAAACAGGCTTCTGTGTGCCGTTACATATCCACGGCACACAGATGAAAAGCAAAACTGGCCATCAGACCCCCTCCCCTGCCCAGGGCTCTCATTAACATCTGAGGTCTTACTCCAAGCCAGGCACTGGGCTGTGCTCGTGTTACGGTTTTCATTATTCCGTCTCCACAGCTCTGCTAGGAGACTGGTTGGTGGGTGGCAGGGGCCCAAGCACTGGGGCCATCTTCCACTGCTTTCCCAGGCGCATTAGTGGGGGAGCTGGATCTGAAGTGGAGCAGCCGGGTCTTCAATGGGGCTATGATATGGGACCGTGACGCACAGGTGGTGGCCTACTGTACCGTGCCACAACACCAGCCCCAGAGACAGGTTTTGAACACATATACACTAGCAGCCTTGAGTGAAGTGCTTTTGTTTTAAATTCTTCTTCCTTGATATCCAACCACTTACTGGTTTGCTACCCTGAATTTGTAAGTCTAACCTCCCTCATCCCAAGGGAGATTTCCGCTCATCTCCAGTTCTTTCTTCTCCCATGGTTCTCTCCTGACTTCATAATATTCTGGGAAACTGTGTATTAAACACACATACTCACAGACACTCGAACACTCCTGGCCTGTAGTCCTGGAATGAGTTCACACGTCTTTGAATAATTGGCTGGCAGTATTTAGGTGCATTGGAATTTTGCCAGAGACAGCAAGCCAGAAAAAAAATCCGTTTTTTTACCTGAACTTGCTTGCAGGGCAGTCATTTCTTTGTGTGCAGGGAGCAGGGACTGGGTAAGCAGAGACAACAGTCTTCGGTCTTCGTAGCCAGTCTGACAATGCAGTGACCTCAGTTAGGGAGAAGGCGCCATCTCTCACCTGCTGAATTTCTTGGCATTCTTGAGTTTTAAACAAATTGGCTTCAAGCTGGCCTTGTTAAAGAAAGAGAAGACAGCAAATGAGAAAGAGAAACAGCTGCGGGCTGTTGGCACGGTCCACTTGGAGGAGACCTGGGGACGTTCTGACGCACCTGGAGACTGTAAAGAGTGAAGCCTTGCACGGGCCAAACCCGGGAGCCTCTGGGTTCCTCTTTAATTATCTCACTCACTTTACTTAAGGGAGCAAGGGCGGTAAATACAACCACCTCCACGGCTACCACCCAGGTTCAGGCTGCATCAGCTCTCACCAGGGTCACTGCAACAGCCTCCCGGACGGTCTCCTGGCTGCCTCCCTAAGAGCGAGGCTGTGAAGGGAGAGGCTAGAGCCGGCCGCTGTCCAGCTGGTCCCCACTGCCCCCGGAGCGAAAGCCAAGTCCTCACTGTGACCATGCAGGCCCTGCAGGAGGCCCTGATTCCGTGCTCTCTCTGACTCACCTCTGCTGCTCTGTCTCTCCCTCCCCTCCTCCACACCGGCCCCCCTCCTGTTCCTCAAAGACACCTACAGTCAGGATCCTACCTCAGGGCCTTTGTTTCTGCCACCTGGAGTATCGGTTCTCCCAGTGGTACCCACCATTCCCCTTAGCCCTTCATTCACATGACCCCTTCATCAACCTCCTGTCTAAAATTTTAGGGCTCCAGTTTTCGCACTTGATGTCCATTTTCCTCCTCCATAGCCCCCCATCACTATCGGAGGGGCAACTGCACTTTGTCTTCCTGCTTGCGAGCCGTCCCACTGCCCTGTCCCCACCCAGCACTAAAAGTGAAGCCACGTGAAAGCCAGCTGTGGATTTGTTTCTTCCTGCCGAATCCCCTGCATGGAAAACAGCACCTAACAAATCTCTCTGCATGGCAGGATGAGTGTGCCTTTCAGAGACTCCCCACCAACCCAGCTGTCTACACTAATGGGCACGTGTATAAACACGTGTATAATACAAGTGTCTGTTGTTGTTAGGGTAATGAGGCTCTCTTGCGTGGGGACTGTAGTAGACAGTCTGTCTACTGAAGTCGATTTCATGGTTGGTGCCTGGGAGCTGACTTCAAAAACAGGTGCAGGGCCAGTTTTTGTTGTGGCCAGCAGGTTCAGCTACTGTCAGCAATGTCAGCAGCTCACACTGGAGTGTGCCTCAAGTCCTGGATGCTCCTCTTCCAGTCCAGCTTCCTGCTAATGTGCCTGGGAAGGCAGTGGGAGATGGCTCAAGGGCTTGGGCCCTTGCACCCATGTAGGTAGGAGTCCCAGATGGATTTCCAGGCTCCTGGCTTCAGATGCCCCAGCCCTGACGATTGTGGCCATTTGAGGAATGAACTAGTACATGAAAGATCTCCCCACTCACCACCACTGCCCAGTTCCCATTGTTCTACCTTCCAAATAAATCAGTCTTTAAAATCCAGTGGCTCCTGGGGGATAGGTGGAGAAGGCAGATGCCAAGATGAAACTAGAGACATAGACTTCCCTCCCCGAGATGCCATGCATACGGGGCCTGGAAGACTTGAGTGCAGCCAGATTCTGCTAACACCAAAGGAAGGGTGTCCGGCTGAAGGTCAGAGGCCCTCACCTCAGACTGCTGGAGTCTGGCTCCTGGCTCCTTTTCTTCCTAGTGCAATGATGAAATCCGGGCACGTTCATGTCCCCAGACCCTAGATTCTCTTTCATGACAGCTGGGCTGAATGAGCCCATGGTGCCCGCCCCAGGGAGGGCGAGCCATGCTTGTCTGCTGAAGCAAGAGGAATGGCTCTGGGGTGTCACAGAGACAAGAGGCCAGGCAGATGTGTGATGCTGGGAGACTCACAGAAAACTGTTCTGTCCCCAGAGCCAAATCCTCATTTCCCACCCCTTGTAACCAGGAGTGCAGGGGCCGAGTGGTGCAGGGTTCACAGGTGTTACAAAGGCGCTGGAGCTTGCTAGGTGGAGCCAGGGCTCCTTGGAGGAAAGACCGTTCCATGGGCTGGGACGGGGAATGTGGAAAGGAAGCTAGACTGTCTTACCTGCCAGGAAGTCAGAAGGCTCCCCGAGACTGCGGGGCTCCAGGGGAAGAACTCAGGTCTCACCCGCCAAGGATGGAAACACAAGAGCATCGACAGGAAGCTAACTGCAGTGGCTGAAAGTGCTTCCGACATTTCTAAATCCGGGGATTGATGACGATGCTGGCTACAGCAATCAACAAGGACGAAACGCACAGGCTCCTTTTTTGCTGGTTCACCAATGCACTATTCTGCACGCTGGTTAAGTCAGGGGGGGGATTCAAGCTTTTGTCCTACTTTCTCTATAGGAACTGTTAAGGTAGTCCAACAATTGAAGGGCATGTTTATCTTTGTAAGTATCCTCACTAATAAATGGAGAAGAGTTGATGGAATTTCAGCATTTTTAATACCTGATGAGATAAAGGATTTAGGAAATGATTGCCAATAGCTGCTGATACTCAACAAGAGATAAGCAGACTTCAGGGCCTTCTGATAGAAAGTGCTCTGCGGCTGTGCAGCGCTCAGCAATACAACGGCCGTCCTATCGGGCTTCTGCATCTCACTTCCAATTTCTAGGAAATGCGGGAGGCCGAGGAGAATGTTAAATTCAGCCGCGGGGAGAGAATCAGTCATTGCAGCTGTAGGGAACTCTACTGGATCTTCTGCTTTTTAAAAAATCATTTTGTGCATGGTTAAGTTGTAAACCGTGAGGTTTTGTGGCACACAGAAGAGGACAAAGGTCTAGCAGGTGTAGCAATCCACCAGCTTACATGGAAGCCACCCTCCCAGTACAAGTCCTGAGCGCATTGGTGTTATTAAGCATAAGGCTCGTGCTGCAGGCTAGGTCCCTAGACTCATGGAGCTTTGACCTGCATCTTCCCTTTCCTCCCCCTCCCTCCAGCCCATGCCCTAGTGCACAAATAAACTCCCAAGTGGAAAAAAGTGGAGGAGGAAGAGGATGTCTACTATTGAAGAGAGACTTAGGAGACATGTCAGCCACTGGCAAGGTATGGGTCTTATATTAATTCAAGATCTAACAAATAAATATAACAGAAGTACTGATGGGACAATCCAGTAAATTTGACAACTGACTTGACATTTATTGATTTTGAAGCATTATTTTTAATTTTTAAAAATGTGATGATAGTTTTTTTATCAATCACCTATCTACCCATCAATCAATCACCTATCATCTCTGTGGCCCCTTAATTGGGGATAATTTTGTTCTTTGGGAGATATCTGGAAATGTCTGGGGATACTGTTGATGTCACAGCTGGGGTGAGGAAGGGCTACTGGCAACTCATGAGAAGAGATCAAGGGTATTACTTAGCATCCTCTAATGCACAGGATGTCCCCCACAGCAAAGAATTGTCTTCCCCAAATGTCAATAGAGCCAGGAATCAGAAAATCTGTTCTAGAGTTTGTGGTTGACACAGTTTGGAACATCCCATTAATTACATAGTATTGATTAACTCCCAAGGGCTTGGTCTGATGGAGAAAGTATGTGTGTGTTTGTGTGTGTGTGTATGTTGGGGGTGGGAGGTTGGGGGTCCTGCCAACCTTGGCTCTACCAGCTTGTGCCTTTGTGAACTCCAGCACAGGATCCGACTGCTTTGAAATGACATGTACTTCACGAAGTAAATACTCCTATCCATGAAGTTGTTGGAGAGAATCGGATGCAATAATATGCACAAAGCTCCTGGCACTTGATAGGAGAGTTCAACAAATGTCACCTCATCCCCTTTATTTGTCTTTCCATCACCCAGGATTGGTATTGATTCATGTCTGCCGAAGGGGTCTTTTGCCTCGTTCACATCACTTCCTGTTGTGGTTTTGCCTGGTTCAGGTCATCTCCTGTTTTGGGGAGACAGAGCTCTAAAGTTGCTCCAGTGTCACTGAGTAGGGAGGAACAAGTGGTGGGCTCTTGATGATGCTATCACAAAGCACTGGTGCATCCGATCATCTTTCTTAAAAGCCAACAAAGGGGACTGTCCCATGGGTCTTCAGGTGTGCACTCTCTGGTTCTCACTGTGTTTTTAAAAACGAGAAATTGCACTCAAAATTTCATAGCTTCCCTTGAAAAATAAAAAGCTTGGCAACCCTGGGCCTGCGTTTCCACAAGAGCTAAGCTAATGATGGTCCCTCTGGACAGGGCAAAGTCTCCATTTTACCACAATCCCTGCTACTCTGTTGCATTACTCCCCCACAGCCGTGTCGCTTACTTCTTGCACCTGGCTAGTCTCTGTGGTCATGTAGGATCAAGTCTGTGGAGGTTTGAAAATTTGGCCTCCAGTTTCACTTGCAACTAGGCGAATTTGTGACTGCATGGATTAACAGCGTGTGACACTGTGATTTCTGAGTCCATCTTGTTGTCTGGGGGAGCCAATTTCCCTGGTAGGCTTCAGCTGCCAATTGGGACAGCAGCGCCCCCTATT
The DNA here is from genome assembly GCF_051225735.1 of Oryctolagus cuniculus. NCBI lineage: Eukaryota > Metazoa > Chordata > Mammalia > Lagomorpha > Leporidae > Oryctolagus > Oryctolagus cuniculus. The sequence continues at coordinate 59,428,491 of NC_142885.1, forward strand.
GGACTGCCTGGTTTGAGTCTCTGCTCTGCTCCCAATTCCAGCTTTCTGCAAATGCAGACCCTGAGAAGCGGCTCAAGTACTTTGTTCCTTGCCATGCATGTGGGAAACATGCATTCAGTTCCTGGCTCCTGGCTTTGGCCTGGCCCAGCCCTGGTCATTGTGGGCATTTGGAGACTGAACCAACAGATGAGCATGCTCTCTCTTTCTCTCCCTCTGCCTCTCAAACAAACAAGCAAAAATAAATATACTTGTCCTGAGGCTGCTCGGCTGGGGAGGCCACAGGTAGGTGTTCCTGTTGACAGTCCCAGCTGGGCATCCAGCTGACAGTGGCTTCCGCTGCCAGCCGGGTGGCTGGGCAGGCTCAGAACTGGATTGTCCAGCCCAGGCTAAGCCTTCTGATGATTGTAGCCCAGCCAGGATCTGGTGGCAGCTCTCTGTGAGACTCAGACTCCTGCCCCACAATCATGAACAAAATGAAGTGGGGTTGTTTATACCCATCAGGCATGGGCTGGTTTATTACACAGCGAAGACATCTGGAAATGTCTGGTTTAGTTTCTTTGATAGTCGTCAAACTTCTGGAGAGTACACTGGGACTTTGGTGGAAATTCTTTTGTCCAGTGGCTCCAATGAGAACCAGGGATCAGATGTAGTTGTGAACTCAGTCATTTACCCATGCAGCAAATATTTGCATGATGAGCACATACGATGGGCCGGACACTTGCTTAGTGCTGTAATTTGGCACTGGAATCAGGATCTTTGCCCTCAAGGAGCATACATTCTCCAGGAGGAAAATACAGGATCACCAACAAGTACAAGGATCCTTTAAAAAATTCCTGGACACATGGAATTAAAAGACAAGTTTGTGGGGGGCTGGTGCTGTGGCACAGCGGGTTAACGCCCTGGCCTGAAGCGTTGGCATCCCATGTGGGCGCCAGTTCTAGTCCTGGCTGCTCCTCTTCTGATCCAGCTCTCTGCAATGGCCTGGGATAGCAATGGAAGATGGCCCAAGTCCTTGGGCACCTGCACCTGTGTGGAAGACCCAGAAGAAGCTCCTGGCTCCTGGCTTTGGATCAGCGCAGCTCTAGCCATTGCAGCCATCTGGGGAGTGAACCATCGGATGGAAGACCTCTCTCTCTCTGTCTCTACCTCGCTCTGTAACTCTTTTTCAAATAAGTAAAATAAATCTTCAAAAAAAATAAAAGGCAAGTTTATTTTGGTGCAAAAAAGTTTTGAAAGCTGTAGACAATTCTTCCGCAATACTCCCACGGTCTTTCTCAAGAGCCCTTAAATACAGTGTGTTTCGGGTGTTAGCAGAGGTGATAGAGTGAAGTGAAACAAGGAATGGGGGTCCCAGAACTCTTCCTAATGGAAGCAAAACACCTTGAGTATCTCAGTCAAGTATAAAAATAAGAAGAATGACGAGAGCCCGTTATGGAATGCTGACTCTCTGTTGTCTCCTGTATATGCACGCCCAAGTATCCCCATTTGACAGATAAGAGATCTGAGGCTCAGAAAGGTTCACCTGGGCCAGCGCCGTGGCTCACTTGGCTAATCCTTTGTCTGCGGCGCTGGCAACTGGGTTCTAGTCCCGGTTGGGGCGCTGGGTACTAGTCCCGGTTGCTCCCCTTCCAGTCCAGCCCTCTGCTGTGGCCCGGGAGGGCAGTGGAGGATGGCCCAAGTGCTTGGGCCCCTGCACCTGCATGGGAGACCAGGAAGAAGCACCTGGCTCCTGGCTTCAGATAGGCGCAGCGCCGGCTGTAGCAGCCATTAGGGGGGTGAACCAATGGAAGGAAGACCTTTCTCTCTGTCTCTCTCTCACTGTCTATAACTCTACCTGTCAAATAAAAAAAAAAAGAAAAAAAGAAAGGTTCACCTCATCGCTGGAAGACCTGTTTTTGCGCGTGCTGGAGTGGGGGTGCGCCCCCGTGACCGTCTGACTCCCACACTCTGCCTTGGCCCAGCCGGCCCCTCCTTCTACTGCGTGCGTGTGGCGAATCAGAACTCACACCACCAGTCTCTGACTCTCCAGTGCAGTGGCAGAGGAACAGGAGGTAGAGAAGAAAACGCAATCCCCCGCGCAGAAGGAGCATTTGGGAGATGAAGGGCCATCCTGAAAGACTGTGTATTTAATGTTTACGCCTCTTCCCCTTGTCCCTCAAGTTCACTTTAGCAGCCGGCCGTCGAGGCTGACAATGGATGAGGATCCTGGGCGAGTGTGCGGCTTCCCTGGGGCTCCGGCGCTAGCAGGCCATCCATCCTGCAGGCTCCGGGGCTTTTAGGGTAAAATACTTTTCTAATATTTTCCCCACTTCTGCTTTTCCCAAAGGCTGACAAATGGCAGTTGTTTGCCAAGAAAGTGCTGTATCTGGTCCTGGATGAGACTGTCCCTCCGGCCCAAGTCACTGTCTAAGACAGAGAGACGTGACCAGTCCTCCTGCCCCCACCCTACAGTGGAGACTGAGTCTTCAGAGCTCCCATGGCCATTACCAAACTCTCCTCTCCCTGGGCCACCACACCTTCTTCCCTCTTCTCCCTTGGCCACAGGAGGAGGAAAAAGGCCACCACTTTTCTCTGTGCAGAGTGTCCTTGGAAAAGTACAGAATTGGCCAAGGTGCTATTGGCAGTGAAGATTCCGGGACAAAGAGTAGACACCCCCTCCCACTGTAGCCCAGTGAGGGTAACTTGTGACTACAGGGCCCCAGCCTGGGCCTTTTACACATCTCGTCTTTCTTAACCCACGAACGCCTGTGGGGCTCATTGTGACGGGAGTCAGTTGACTCTCAGAGGGACGAGGAGACCTGCTGAAGGTATGGTAAGTTGGGGAAAGCCATCCCAGGCCTGGGAAAGAACATGGACAAAAGTGGGGATGTGAGAGGCAGCTGGCACTTGCTGCAGGTGACTGGGTATGGCTGGGGAGCCAGGTGTAGGTAAGGAAGGGGTAGGAGGTGACCTTGGGAAGGCCTTTGGGTGCTCTGACCCTAAAGGGAGTGGGGGTGGCATCATTGAATCTGCCTTTTCGGAGGCCATTCTAGAGGAGGAGCTGGAGGTGGACCCCATGGAGACGGGGTGGCCACAGAGGACAGATCTTGTCTCCATGACTGTGGCAGGCAAGGCAAGGGACAAGAAGCAGCACACAGTGTGACCTGTGTCCTCAAGAAGACCCAGCTCGGAGGGGAAGAGGAAGCCTACACAGGAGGGAAGATGAGGTGGCCACCAGGCAGGAGGGTGCCCAGTCCAGCTTGGCAGCCATGCCACTAGTGGGTGCTGTGCAGAGCCCCTTGGACAGAGACCAGCACATATGGACTGGATCAGCAGATTTCCCAGTTCTGTTTTAGTCACCAGGCTCCAATGAGCTGTCTTAAACTCCTTCATGCTTCCTGCTGCTCTGTGCTTCCCAAGAGCTGCGTGTGTGTGTGTGTGCACATGCGCACGCATGTGCATGTGTGCACACAAGGGCACATCATAGCCACTGAATCTAGAGAGAAACATTTCATTTAGAAGACACTCCCTCCTTCCTCCCCCAGTCAAATTCCATTAGCCCAGAAAAGTCACCATAGCACAGTCCAATGTTAGCAACCTGAATTCCAGTCCAAGCTCTGCCACTTCACTGTGTGGCTGTGATAGGCCATTTTGTCTCTGTGTGCCTTATCAGAAAAGTGGGGTTGTTATGGTCTTCCTCCATGAGTGGTTGTGCAGGTGAGACAATGCCTGCTTACACACTGCTAGCAACAGGTTGCATATTCCACGTGACCCCGTAATGTGACATTGTCTAGCAACATCGTAGCCATCTTAGTTTGTGTAAGGACACTCCATGATGTTTATACGATAAGATCACCTAAACAGCGCCTTTCTCAGAACCGCCCTCGTATTTCCATTGTTGTGAAGGGCATGACTCTCATAGAGGCCAGCACAGAGTAAGTACGGAATGAAAGTTAACCATTATTTCTTGCCTCACTCCCAGATGTGCCAGCTCCGGTGTACACCCTGACATAATCTCACAGCTGGAGAGCCGTTTTGGATTCTACATGGATCTCCGTGGATACATGAATGCCCAAACACAAGACCAGACAAACTCGGACGGCCCTCAAGGCACCAGAACATCAATTCCCAAGAGCTGCTCAAGATCCCCACGGGGGCGCAGCCTACATGGACCGAGACCAGGAACCTTCTGGGACTCAGCACCTCATCTCTCCCACCTTGATCATCATAGGCCCAAAGCTGAATTTCTCAGGAGGGATCAGTAATCATGCCAGCCACTATCAGTGGGATCCACCTAGAGCCACTGAATCAATCTGCATTAAACAGGCTGGGTGCCCTGAAGTCTGAGAGGCAGAGGTCTATCCTTTGTTGTTGTTCTGGAAGATTCTCACTGAGGACAGAGCCACTGTGGCAATGAATCTGCAAAGTTGGCCCCAGCCACCTGTGCACAGGTCACTCCTCCCATCAAGGTATGCAACTTGTTCCCCCTTCCTTGAACTTAGACTTGTCCTGAGACTGCTGGCTTTAACTGCTAGAGTGCACAAGAAATGGTATTTGGGATTTCAGAGAAGTTTGAACTCCCTCTTAGAAACCTGCTATGTTGTCAAAAGCCCAGGCTACATGGAGAAGATGCTTAGGTGAGAATTGGAGCACTCTGTTATTTATTTTTTTAAAATATTTATTTATTCACTTGAAAGTCAGAATTACACAGAGAGAGGAGAGGCAGAGAAAGAGAAAGAGGTCCTCCATTTGCTGGTTCACTCCTCAATTGGCCCCAACAGCCAGAGCTATGCCAATCCGAAGCTAGGAGCCAGGAGCTTTTTCCGGATCTTCCACATGGGTGCAGGGGCCCAAGGACTTGGGCCATCTTCTACTGCTTTCCCAGGCCATAGCAGAGAGCAGGATCAGAGGAGGAGCAGCCGGGACTCGAACCAGCGCCCATATGGGATGTCGGCACTGCAGGCTGCAGCTTTACCCGCTATGCCACAGTGCTGGCCCCAACACTCTGTTATTTTTAAAGATTTATTTATTTAATAGGCAAAGCAACAGAGAGAGAGAGAGATTGATTTTCATTCACTGGTTAACTCCCAAATGGCCACAATGGCTTAGGGGGTCCAGGCTGAAGCCAGGAGTCTGGAAGTTCATCCAGGTCTCTCACGTGGTTTCCAGGGGCCACATGTACTTGATCCATCTCCCAAGGCTTTCCCAGGCACAGATGTGGGGAGCTGGATCAGAAGCAGTGCAGCTGGGACTCGAACCAGCACTCCCATCTAGGATGCTGGCATCGCAAGCAGCGGCTAATGTACTGTACCACAGCGTAGGCCCCTGGGGCACTCTATTTGGCAGTCCCATCTGAGCATCAGACAACACCAACTGCCAGCCAGGTGAGTAGCTATCTGGATGTTCCACCCTACTCAAGCCCCCCGACTCTGTATCCCCAGCCAGCACTATATCGAGCAGAAGAATCTGCCTCTCAACCCAGCCAACCCAAGGAATCAGGAGAGATGATGAAGTGGTGGTAGTGTTAAGTGAGCCACTCTTAGATGGTTTGTTAGGCAGCAACAGCCAACTAAAGAGAGTTGGCGCCTTGAAGTCAACCACTGCCATAGCAGAAACTTAAAACACATGGCAGTGGCCTTGGAGCCGGGCAGAGGGAGGAGGCCTTAAGTGCCCCAGGAGACAGGAAGGGCAGTGAGGAGACTGCTGTTGGAGGCAGAGGAGAATGGGGCTTAAAGGATCAGCTTCCAGAACAGTTAGCAACACTGTCCCCCCAGGGACTTCTAGACAGCCATGGCACCCAGCAAACCCATGAATTGGTTAAGATTTCCAGGTTGAATGCTGAAAGTGCCAGCTGACTTTCCTTAGCTCAGAGCTCATTATTTGTATTCATTACCATTCAATCAAGTTGAAAACTCAGTTCCTCAATTGCACTGACTGCCTTTCAGGGGGCTAAGAGACACCTGTGGCTGCTGTGTTGAGGAGTGCAGAGTCCTGTATAGAATTTCTGCTATTGTAGAAACTTCTGTTGGACTGCCTTCCTCCAAGATTATCCAGGGAGTGTTCAGGATGTAGATGGGGTTATCCAGGGTCATGTTACAGCACTCAGTGTGGTCCTTGGGACTACAGCTCCGGCATCACCAGAGAGCTGGTTGGGAATGCACCTTCTCAGGCTCCCCCACATCTCCTGACTCTCAATCTGTGAGGTTGGGGGCAACAGTGCACACACATACACACACAAACAGCTTTATTTTTAATTGACATAATAATTGTACATATTTATGGGGTACAGAGTGACATTTTGATACATGCCTACTTTGTATACTGATCAAATCAGAGTAATTAGCGTATCCATCATTTCAAGCATTTATCATTTCTTTGTAGTGAGAACATTCAAAATCATCTTTTCTAGCTATTTGAAATGGAACAATGGATAAAGAAAAAATGTGGTCTATAGCCACAATGGATTTCTATTCAGCCATACAAAATAATGAAATTCTGCCATTTGTAGTAAGATTGATAAACTTGTGGGGCCTTGTAATAAGGGAAATACTTGACACACAGAGAGATGAATACCTCACGTTCTTTCTCATGTGCAGAGACTAAAAACGTTGATCTTGTTGAACTTGGGAGTGAAATAGTGGTTGCCAGAGGCTGGGGAGGAGGGAGCAAAAGAGGGTGGGGACAGATCCATCAGCAGGTGCAAACTTACAGCAGACAGCAAGAATAGGTTCTGGCGTTCCATTGCACAGTAGCACGCAGGAGCATGGCATAGGAATCTGTGTTTTAACAAGCTCTTCTCCCAGATGATTCTTAGACACATAAACTTTAAGAAGTATGAAACCAAGAGCAATCTAATAAAGGGACTGTTAGAGTTGAGGGCAGCATTAAGGAAAGCGGTGACAGAGAGTGAAATAGGAACTCGCAAAGAAGAACTGGAAGAGTATTAATGGGGGCCCAGGAGAACTGGAGCCTGCAGTAGAGGCTGCGGGCAGGAGAGGGACACAAGCCCAGAGCTGGATCTGAATACCCTCACTCCTCTCTCCTCCACCTGGATTTAAAACAAAAACAAAAACAAAAACACTGGAATCCCTATTGGTTGAAACCATCCAAAAGCCAGAGAGAGCCAGGGAGCCTGCTTTGCTCAAAGTGGGGCAGGAGGGGTGAGGAATGACTCTGGAGGGCAAAAGAAGTCTACCCAGTTGGCCAGCGCCGCGGCTCACTAGGCTAATCCTCTACCTTGCGGCACCAGCACACCGGGTTCTAGTCCCGGTCGGGGCGCCGGATTCTGTCCCAGTTGCCCCTCTTCCAGGCCAGCTCTCTGCTGTGGCCCAGGAGTGCAGTGGAGGATGGCCCAAGTACTTGGGCCCTGCACCCGCATGAGAGACCAGGAGAAGCACCTGGCTCCTGCCTTCGCATCAGCGTGGTGCGCCAGCTGAAGCACGCTGGCCGCGGCGGCCATTGGAGGATGAACCAACAGCAAAGGAAGACCTTTCTCTCTGTCTCTCTCTCTCACTGTCCACTCTGCCTGTCAAAAATAAAAAAAAAAAATAAAAAATAAAAGAAGTCTACCCAGCAGCACTTTGATGTGTAGCCCTGTTTTAACAATGAGGTGTTTGATACATAAATACTTGAGCATTAACATGAGAAAGACCGCTGAAGGTCATCTTATTGACAGCATTTCAGAGAGCTGTTCTGTGGAGAGGTCTCACCACACAGTTTTAAGGGAAATAACCAGGACCAGAGTTTCCTCCCTGGCTTCCCCCTCTCTCTCCTGTCTCCTCCCATCCTCTCTCCTCTATTCCCTTCCCTTCCCAGCCTCCCCTCCCCTCTCACTCTCTCTTCCCTCTTCCCCCTCCCTAACCACTTCACATTATGTAACAATATTATAGTAAGTAAAGTATTGTATCCTGTCTTCTTCATTTAAAGTTATGTTTGGAGCATTTCCTAGGGCCATTAAAGACTCTGAAAACATGTTTTCGAGCGATTGTGTAGAGGGTTTAGAGATGATCGTTATTGTAAGCTGTCTCAAATCCTTTTGGGAAGTAGGTGGTGGATAATGCATAAATTATAAATGAAAAGCAAATTGCTCTTAATTTTGCCCTCTACCTCTCAAGTGCAGTAGCTCTTTGTGGATCTGCTTCTTCAAAGCAGAAGGGACAGTGACAATGACCCTAAAGGAGGCACCCAATGGGAAGGGGCTTATGCCTAGGTCCTTGGAGGAATCCCAGTGGTCAAGGGAGGTGTTTGGAGTAGCTGAGGGTCAAGGTCCCCACCCCTTCAGTTCCAGTTATAATTCTTGACAAAATCCTAATGCCCTTCAAGAGAGATGAAAACCCCAAGGCTGGAGGCCATGCACCTGCTGCCTTTCATCCTGGTCTCAGGCAGCATCGCTGGCCTGGACAGCAGCTGCCTCCTGCTCTGTGATGGTCTCCATCTCCTGCCCTGGGGCCCACAGTCTCCTGGGGAAGCTGGTGACCTGCCAGCAGCTACAGCAGGCAGCAACACTGTCCTCTGGCCCTCAGCGTGGCTGCTACAGCCCCGTGTGACCAGGTGCTTCGCTGCTTTCTGACCTCAACTCCTCCTACTCTCCCCTTCCTCCCTCTGCTCTAGCGGGAATGCCTGCATTGCTGTTTCTTGAGTCTGCCGAGCACACTCCCCGGTGAGGGTCTTTACCTCTGCTGTTCCCTCTGCCCTGGATGCTGTTCCTTCAGAATCCCTCACAGCGCATGGCTCCATTCCCCCAGATCCCTGCTTACACGCGCATCATCTAAGAGGCCTTCTCCGACCTCCTTCCATGGAGCAGCCCCGGCAGCACCACTCCCCCCGCCCCCTTCTGCAGCTTTACTTGCCTTGCTGGTGCTGACTGGGGCTGCTGTCTTTAGGGGTTGATTTATGCATCGTTCCTCTGTTCCCTCCAGGATCTAAGTCCCTCAAGAGCAGGAGGCGGGTCTGCCTTATTCACTGGTATCTGCTCTGCACTCTGAAGTGAGCTTAGTGAGCCAAGTCGGAAGTCCATCAACTGATGAAGGAGTGAATAAATGAAAGCCTTCTCGGGGAAGTCGGTCTTCAGCATTAACACCACAGCTTCGTGGACGGCATGGATGGTTTGATGCTCAGCCTGTGCTTAGGGCTTGGAGATTTTATACAGAAGCTGTGCCAGTCCCACTGTCACTCATTTGCCGGTTCCCCCAGCTGCCCTCCTAACTGCCGCTCCTGGCACCTGCTCCAGCTCTTTGTCCATCTTCTAATGCTCCTCTTGATTTTCCTCCCTGGCCAACCTTCCCATCTGCTTGGCCGCCGTCCCTGGCAGGAGGTTCTTGTGTCTCTATTTGAGTCATGCTCACTCTGGTGGGGACTTGCAGATGAGGATGAGACAGGCAGGGATGGTTCTTCCTCTCTTCAAGATCAAAATGTAGCAGGGGAGACGGGCATAAAACAAAACAGGAGGAATATTTTTTAAGCATTCGATGATCCCAAGTGCTAAGGAGGGGAAACAGGTGCCACTTGCTGGGTGTCTGTGCATCTTACTTATATAATCAATCTCACTTACTCCTGACTTCCAACCTCTGATGTGAAGCTCACCTGAGTCCTGCTCTGAGACCAGGAGACAGGGCCCCAGACAACTCTTCCCAAGGTCAGATGAGCCAGTGGCCATCAGAGGCCAGGTCTGAGTGCAGGTATGTCAGCTCCGGAGCCCATGTTCTAACCACCCAGCTCCGTGTTCTCCAGGCTACTCAGCTGAGACCTGCTCTGGAGCCAGGAGGCAGTCCAGATGGGTTTGTGGGAGAAGGCATATTTCAGGGGAGACTTGGGGGATGAGCATATGCTGGCAAGAGAGGGAGGATGGGAAAATGTTGTAGGTACAGGGGAAAGAATGTATGGAGAGAGTGAAGGTGTGGATGAGCTTGGTGCTTTGAGGATTTGCAAGAAGGCTGGGGGCTGGAGGAAACAGGATGAGAGTGGATGGTGGTAGGAACACAGATTGAAGGGGATGGTTCAAAGATTGGAGCATGCAGGTCCCAGGGGAGGCTAGGAGTTTTGGCTTTAATATATGTATATATTTGATGTATAATTTTTAAAAGATTTATTTATTTATTTGAAAAGCAGAGCTAACAGAGAGGCAGAGGCAGAGAGAGAGAAAGAGAGAGAGAGAGATATCTTTCATCCGCTGGTTCACTCCCCAAATGGCCACAATAGCCTGAGCTGGGCCTTTCAAGAGCCAGGAGCTTCTTCCAGGTCTCCCACGTGGGTGCAGGGGCCCAAGGACTTGGGCCATCTTCCATTACTTTCCCAGGCCATAGCAGAGAGCTGAATCAGAAGTGGAGCAGCTGGGTCTCGAACCAGTGCCCACACGGAATGGCGGCACTGCGGGTAGCAGCTTTACCTGCCATGCCATAGCACTGGCCTCTGATGTATAATTTTTAATTTTTAAAAATATGTTTATTTGAGAGGCAGAGAGAAACTCAGACAGAGATCTGTCATCTCTTGGCTCATTCCCCAGATGTCCAGAACAGCTGAGGCTGGGCTAGGCCAAAGCCAGGAGCCTGGAACCCCATCCAGGTCTCCCATATGAGAGGCAGAGACCCAAGTACTTAGCGTATCACCTGCTGCCTCCCAGGGTGCATATTAGCAGGAAGCTGGAATCAGGAATGGAGCTGGGACTGGAACCTGTGCAGTCTGATGTGGGACACGGGTGTCCCAGCTGGCAGCTTCACTGTGTCAAACACCTGCAACTGAAAGGGAAGAGGCTATGTCCCAGGAACATGGGTTGAATTTCCTGGGTGCCCCCGTTTCCACAGCTTGCACATAAACAAAGTTGGACTGCCATGTTTCTAACTCTACAGCAGGTGCCTCTTTTCCTCTACAGTAACTGCCTCCTGCTCTGGCACCTCCAAGCCCCTGCCACCATATCGAGAAGATTAGAAAACCCTTTGCAAGATTAATGGGAGCAGAGCACTGCCCTGCTCTGCCATCACACACTGAGGCGCACATACTGTCCCTGTGTTACCAGCGCGAATACATTAATTGGGAAAAACCTGACCTCAGAGCACCTGGCAGTCCAGTCGGCATTATTGCACTCATTACTCAACACCCCATTCAGCACCAGCCTCCTCCCAGATCCCCAGCCGGAGCTCCAGTGGGAGGAGCAAGCTTTTGCTGTCCAGCCTACACCAGACACCTCTATCATCTGTGTCTGGGCAGGCCCGAGTTGGACTGCATTGTCTTCTGTCTACACTCTGGCTGTTGCCGGCATGTCCATCGCGTGGCCCTGATTGGAACAGCCAACAGCGTGCATTATTCTCCACATCCCCGAGCAGCCACCACCCAAAGGCTGTGCTGCTCTGAGGGTGGGGTTCTGGTCTAATGAGAACGTAGCTGGGAGGCTGACTGCCAGACTGAGGAACGCGAGCAAAGCACAACTGGTGTCTTGAGAGTCTACTGTGAGTTAGGAAGTGACAAACAGCTCTGAGCCCAGGAGTCTAAGTGATAGATGACATGATTTGATTTTCCCATCTTCCTCCAAGCACCTAGGCTTCGGATGGGGGACTATGTGATTTTATTGTATCCTGTATATATCTGATATTTTCTTTATACATTTTACTTTACTACACACACTTTGTAGTTATATAATATATATATATATATATATATACTGTATCTTTTTCTGTTATTATTGAAGTAGAGAATATAAATGCAGATAAGGGGCCATTAATGGACTGGGAAAAGGATTTAGAATTTGAAGACCACTCCCCAAATCCTGATTCTGCTACCTCTCTCTATATTCCAACTCTTTAAGTCCTCCTGGCCTGTTTTTTTTTGCCATCTACCAAGTGGGAATCCTAACCTGTTGCTATTTGGATGACTATATGAAATTAGATGCTACAGGCTCTTGAGTATCTAGAGTCTAACCTCTCCTTGTCTGTGCAAAGGGTTCATACAGGCAAATGAATGAGAGCCCGAGGGCAACCAGAAAGGAAGGAGGGAGGGAGAGGGGAAGGGGGCCCCGGGTGGAAATGGTGGCTACTCTGACACTCAGTCGTAGGCAGAATGGAGGCAGTCTTGAGGGCTGCCGTTGCTTTGGCTTGGTGGCTAGGCACATGGAGGCAGATGGACAGAAGGAAACAGAAAAGGAATTGGGACCATCTGCGCCTCCCTTCACGGCACCCAGCGTATAACTCAACCTGCCCTGACAAGGGTGAGCCATTCTCCACCTCCCGGGGGGACAGAATAGGAAGAGGAGACTTGTAGGGTCCTCTTGAAGGTCGCTGCCTCCCCCACAGCTTGGCCCAAGGAATGTAGATGAGTGACTTCTCGACCTGTGGGCCTGGGGGACCCAGCATGTGGCAGAAGGGCAGGCATTGTCTCCTGCTGCGAGGAAGGGGCCACAGGGTGGAGAGAGAGGCGGAACTGCATTGTCCTCTGAAACACTGTCCAGGTTTGGTCCTCTCGTGACTGGAGTGAGTGTCTGGGGGCTGTGCCTCTCCTCCTTGGGGCAGGAGCAGACACACGATTTGACAGTTCCGCTTCTCCTTTCAGAACTCTCTCCTGATACACTCCTGGGTGTTTTCCTGGAACCAATAAGATGAGTGGCTCAGTTTCTGCCCACCACAATTCTCTGAAACAGATCTGACAGCTCATTCGTTAAGCGAAGTCTCTTTGCACTACCGAGGCTGAAAATCCCCTCTCTTTCATTGCCCGTCTCAGACTGAACCGAGTGATTGGCCCATACAGTTTCCTGGCGCTCACGTCCTGTCCCAAATGGGAGCCCTCCAGGCCATCCCTCTGCAGGTGACTTTCCTTCTTAGAAATTAGAGCTCAAAAATATAAATCCTGAAATTCTCCTCTTCCCAGTGTTTCACTCTGCTTTGTCTTCGTCTGAGGAGTTTCATTCAACTGTGTGTAGCAGCAGCGGTGGTGGTGGTAATATTAATAATCATTGTTATTGCATGCTGGTCACTTACTATGAACCAGGGACTGTTCTAAGAATGGTACTGTAGTAATTTATGTGATCATCACAGCCACACTGTCAGGTTACTGCTTTTATTTCCTTTATGCCCATTTTATAGGCAAGGAAACTGAGGCCTAAGGTCACATGGCAGATTGTCTCCCGAGTGTACATGGTTCACCCCGAAGTTAAATGTCCCTGTCACGCTGGTAAATGAACAGACTTGTGTTATCTGGGAAAGGCAGACACAGGAAATAGGAAAAAAAATAAAAAGGAAGCAAAGCAATCTCCATGGTTTATGCCTCACCAGGATGCTAGTCGTCGTACGTCAACTGTGTGGAGTGGAAGATCCGTGCACTTCAGCTCAGTCGGGGGAATCTGTCACGTACAGAGATGCAGGTTGCCACTGTCTGCTTCCTTATTCTGGGAAAGAACCTCTGCTAAGCTGTAGTCTGGCCCCTCCCTCACAAAGTGGCATCTGTTCCACACCCACGCCGTCATGCTGGTCTTTCCCGTTACATCTGGATGCATTCTGAGGTGGCATCCAGTCCCCAAGTCTTTCTGGGGGTGTTGTTTCCCCCTGAGAGTTCGCAAATATTGATAGGATCCGCTGTCCACTTCCCCTTTGGGTCTGGTATTTCTAGTCTCTCAGAGGTGAACTGAGTCGTGGAAGACAGACCCCCCCCCCCCCATACGCCCTTGACCACAAGTCCATTGTCACAGACAGCTCTCAACGCAGCACCCCACGCTGTGTACTCTCCATGAGCCAATTCCTTGTTCCTGTCTGTGCTTCATCTTCATCTATACCCGGGACTTTAGGTTGATTCAAGGCAAAGCCAGTTACTGGATGGTCAATGTAGAAAACTGGTGTTAGATGATTGGCTCTTGTTGAATCGGCATTCCATGTATTAGTCTGTGTATTTGCCTAATCCCATATCTTATAGTTGACTAATCCTTAGTCTTTTCTCCTTGAAATCAAGGAAAGGGGGCAGGAGGAATGAGAGGAGGGAAGGGGAGGAAGGAAGGAAGGAAGGAAGGAAGGAAGGAAGGAAGGAAGGAAGGAAGGAAGGAAGGAAGGAAGGAAGGAAGGCTCACTGGCCCTGAGGTAAAGCTAAGTAACTCATGGGTTGGCTAAGTGGCTAAGGCCTGACTGTAATTTTAAAATAAAATGAGATACAGTGGGCTTGTCTGGTTCCCCGAAACCTCTTGAATCTCTCAGCTCGTGTCTTCAGGAAAAGCTCTCTACCCACTTCACTCTTCCTTTCTCCTCTGCTTTGCTATTGTCCCGTCATCTGATTGCAAAACCGAAATCTGCTTCCAGAGGTGGCGTCCGGGTTTCTGCACGGCAGTGGCTGGCATTTGACACGTATCCTGTGATTCTCAAGTTTGTCCTGTGCCGCAACTGAGAGACTCAAGTGTCTGTCAATTGCTTTGCAAAGAACTGGACACTGTGAGGGCTCAGTAACTACGATGATGATTGCATCAAATTACATTAGGCAGCTATTCATTGCACGACCAACATGTGCTGAGCTGCATATTCAGCGCTGTGGATGTTGAACCGAAGGATAATAATTACAGTTAACTTTTATATGGAGTGCTTAGGACATGCCAAGCACTGTCTCTGTATTTTCTATGGGTTAACAGCCTCCCCAGGAGGGTCGACAGCCCAGTAGCTTGCCAGTAGAGTCACACAGCTGTAAGTGGAAGAGCAGTTTTTCAAACCTGGCACCCACCCAGAACCAGCTTTCCGGAGCCCGTGGTCTAGCCTGGAGCAGCAGTTTGGGTGGCTGGGTGAAGCAGTGAGGAAGGAGTGCAGGAAGCCGCGGGAAGGGGGGGTGGTGGTCTAGATGCCCTTCTCAGAGCCACCAGGGCTGTGCAAGTTCTTGTGACGTCACTCATCTGAGTAGTTCCTCCCCAGACTCCATCTGCTCAGCTGCCACCAATTTTACAACCCAAACAGCCAAGGGACATCACTGCACCGCCTGTTTTTCTCTGTCCAGCTTAATGTGTCTGCCTGGGAAATTCAGGCAGGAGGATCCTCCGCCGGCTCTAGCCCTGTCCACTCTCCAGGCAGTGCTGAAAGGGGACCCCAGAAGCCTCATCCATTCATCCAACCAGTCGTCTTTGGGAGATGTCAACAGTCCCAGCCACACGGTCAAGGGCATGCCTTCCACCACATCTTTGCTTGCAAGGTTGTGGGGACGTTATCAGCTCTGTGTCTCTAACCCTCAGTGTGGAACTCGAAGCCCCCAGGTCCCCATCTTCTGTAAATGGCACCGAGAGAGCTCTCCTGCAGGTACTTTGCTCAGCCTCTCTGACCAGTCCTAGCCCCTTGTTCCTCTGCTACACTCATTTCTAGCCTCGACCTAGGGCTCCACTCGGTTTCTGGACCTGCAGTGAATGAGGAGACCAGACCCAGGTGTCAGGAGGTGAGGCTGTGCCCTCCTGAAGCCTTCTCCATCTCAATCAAAGGCAGCTTCCTCCTGCCTGGTGCTCAGACTAAATGCCTTGGGACTGCCCTTCTGTCATACCCCTGTCCAAACTGTCACCAAATCCTGCTGGCTTCATCTCCTGAATATGAGAGTGCTTTGGAAAATTCACAGGGAAAAATGGAATTAAAAGATAAATTTAAGGGCAGGTGCAGCAGTTAAGACATCCCTTGAGATGCCCATGTCCTGTATCAGAGTGTCTGGGTTTGAGTCCTCCCATGCTTCCGATTCCAGCTTCCTGGGTACGTTATTTAACTTCTCTGTAACTCAGTTTCTCCATTTGTAGAAGGCCTGTGAAAACAGCCCCACAGAGGTGTTACAATCCGTGGGACACTGAGCCCAGTGTCCAGCATACACTGACTGCCTTCTCTAACTATTTCTGTGTTTGCTTTGTTGTGTGTTTAGATGCTGAGGATGTCTGTCCTCCCAGTAGGCTCTATGTCTCAAAAGGTCAGTGCCTGTCTCTGGCACTGTCTCAGTGCCACCATGTATTCCCTTTGCCTGGCACGGTGCCTGCTGTGTAGTGCAGGAAAGTTGAAGGCACGTCAGGAATTTACAAATTCCTCTGCACTGTGAAATGCTCTGTTTAGGGACAGTTGGGAAGGAATTCAAATAATTTCTAACTCACCTGGGAGCAGACTGTTGAAGCAGTGGGTTTCAGAGAGCTGGGGGATGGGAGATGCTCGCTCCTCAGGCTGCTGGCTGCTTTTGAAACTGCCCAATACCCCTTGAAGATCACTGTCACCCACTCCTCCACTCTGGACCCAACTCTCTTTTCTCTAGGCTTAGGCAGGAGTTAATTTTAGGTAGTAATTAAAGGAAACCACATTGGTCTTTAAATATCATCACCATTTAATAGACTAGCTTTCTTCTGCCAAATAGATTAAATCCCAAAGCTAGAAAAAGGCTCCAAATGCATAGATGTGAGCTTATGTGTCTTTCCCTTCTGAAAACAAATGGAAATATTTTAGTTTTTTATTATGAAAACTTCCCAGCAACCCAGTAGTAGAAAAAGGCATCTAATGAACTCTCATGCACCCAACATCCAGCCCCCAAGACTATAAACATAATCCAAGCTTGTTTCCTCTAAATCCCCAACTTCCTTTTTTCCCCCTGGCTGGAATTTGCTATAGTAAATCCCAGATATCATATCTGCTGCAAACATAAGAGACAAAGACCTTTCTTTCTCTGCAGTGCTATGATGCCATTACCATAGCCCGAAGACTGACAGCGATTCTAGTGTAGATCTCAATTCTCCAAGCGGGCTCTGTCCTCTGCGATGGGAAAAGACGAAGGCTGTGTCTCTAATCTTGTTGAAGCAAAGTCTTAAACCTTCCAACAGCTACCTCCTTGTGCAACGCATCACCTTTCCAGTTTGCTGGTTTCTGATTCCCATCTCTTGGGACTGTTAGCTTCTCCCACTGCAAAGATGCTTCTTCTTTGGTGAAAAAAATCTCATTTTCAGGGTGGACAGTGTGGCACAGTGGGTTAAGTCACCTCTTGGGACACCCATATCCCACAGCATAGTGCCTGGAGCCACAGCCCTGCCTCTGCTTCCAATCCAGCTTCTGCTCACCCTATGTTCCTTGCACATTTTATGTACCCACTCACAATGCACAGGGTTCCAATTTCTCTGCATCCTTGCTAACACTTGTTATTTCCAGCTTTCTTTCTTTTCTTTTTTTTTTTTCTTAAGAGCCATCTTCGAAGATGTGAAGTAGTATCTCACTATGGTTTTGATTTATGTTTTCCCCAATAGCTATTGATGTTGAGCATCTTTTCATATGGTTATTGGGTAATTTTGTATCTTAGGAGAAACATTGATTCAAGTCTTTGCCTGTTTTTGAATTTTGTTTCTGTTGTTGAGTTGTAGGAGTTTCTTATATACTTTGGGTGTTATTCTCTTATCAGATATATGGTTTATTTATTTATTTATTTATTTTACAGGCAGAGTGGACAGTGAGAGAGAGAGACAGAGAGAAAGGTCTTCCTTTTGCCATTGGTTCACCCTCCAATGGCTGCCGCGGCCGCCGTGCTGCGGCCGGGGCACCGCGAAGATCCGAAGGCAGGAGCCAGGTGCTTCTCCTGGTCTCCCATGGGGTGCAGGGCCCAAGGACTTGGTCCATCCTCCACTGCACTCCTGGGCCATAGCAGAGAGCTGGCCTGGAAGGGGGCAACCGGGACAGAATCCGGCGCCCCGACCAGGACTAGAACTTGGTGTGCCGGCGCCGCTAGATGGAGGATTAGCCTAGTGAGCCACGGCGCCGGCCAGATATATGGTTTAACTAACATTATTTGGCATTCTGTGAGTAATATTTTCACTATCTTGATAGCATACTTTGATGCACAAGTTTTTATTTTAATTGATTTTAAGAAAATATGATTGACTTATTTTATAGGCAGTGCATTGAATCTATAGATTGTTTTGGGCAGTTTCCACCTTAATAATATGTCTTCCAATCCTTGAACATGGAATATCTTTGTACTTCTTTAAATCTTCTTTAATTTCCTTTAGCAATGTTTTGTAACTTTCAGCCTAAAGTCCTTTCTACTCCTTGAATAACTTGATTCTTAAGTAACTTAGTTTTATATGCTATTGTAAATGGAATTATTTTCTTAATTTCCTTCTCAAATTATTCATTGCTACTAGAGAGGGCTGCAGACTGATTTTTATATGTTGATTTTATACTCCTCAATTCTGCTAAATTTATTAGCTCTAATATTTTGATGGCATCTTTAGGGTTTTCTACATCTAAGAACATGTTATATGTGAACAGAGAAAATTTTATTTCCTCTTTTCTGTTTAGGGTTTCTCAAATTTTTTTTCCCTCTAATTGTCTTGGCTGGAATTTCTATACTATGTTGAATAGAAGTGGCAAAAGCAGACATCATTGTCTTGTTCTTGATCTGTAGGGATAAGATTTCACTCCCTCACCACTGACTGTGATGTGAACCATTATCTTTTTCATATATGGTCTTTATTATGTGGAAGTAACCAGTGGTTTTTATATTAGAAAGACCCTTTCCAAGCATGGAGTTGGACTTAGAGGATTACGACTAACGCTGTTTGAATGTTTTGCTTCCACTGGCACGATAAATGTTCATGAATGTTGGTGAATGTCCTCTGAGCCACGGGAAATTATTCTATGGGGTACATTAAAGCAGCATCAAATAACATTGAGTAACTTTCCTGCTAACAGAATTTTATCATAAATCTTTTCCTTATTTATTTATTTATTTTTATTTATTTATTTGAAAGTTAGAGAGAGAGAGAGAGATTGGTCTTACATATGCTGATTCACTCCCCAAGTGCCCACAACAGCTGGAGCTGGGCCAGGCCAAAGCAGAGTCAGGAACTCCACCTGAGTCTCCCAAGATGTTGGCAGGGACACAGTACTTGAGCCATCACCTACTGCTTCCAAGGGCTCCCTTTGCTGGGAGCAGAGTCAGGACTCAAACCCAAGCGTTCTGTACAGCATCGTAACTGCTGTGCCTAATGCCTACCTCCACATCCTTGTTTTAAACATTGCTCTGATTTAATTAACAAGAAAGTCTCATTCTGGTGCTCCTTACATACATCTTTAATGCTTTGCCAGCAAAGTTGTCCAGGTGTGTGTGTGTGTGTGTGTGTGTGTGTTTTAATAAAGAAAGAACCAGTTTCAGTCTGGGTACCTTTAGCAAGCCACAGTATCTAAGTAAATGTTACTAGTGTTATTTTATTTGTATTTATTTTGCCCTCTATTTCTGACAAATGATAAAGATTTTCCAGTTATTTATATCTGTGAAATAATTATAGAGTAAGAGTTGAACGTTTTTATTTTAAGAATAAGGGTGTTCAAGTAGAACACAAGAGAACTGACCTTTAAAAAGCTGCATAAACGCATCTGTTTATGGGCTAATTTTCTAGTATCATGGAGAAGGTAGAAGCAACTTTTATTTATTTATTTATTTTTTTTGGACAGGCAGAGTAGACAGTGAGAGAGAGAGAGAGAGAGAGAAAGGTCTTCCTTTTGCCATTGGTTCACCCTCCAATGGCCGCCATGGCTGGCGCACCACGCTGATCCGATGGCAGGAGCCAGGTACTTATCCTGGTCTCCCATGGGGTGCAGGGCCCAAAGACTTGGGCCATCCTCCACTGCACTCCCTGGCCACAGCAGAGAGCTGGCCTGGAAGAGGGGCAACCGGGACAGAATCCGGCGCTCCGACTGGGACTAGAACCCGGTGTGCCGGCGCCGCTAGGCAGAGGATTAGCCTAGTGAGCCACGGCGCCGGCCAGAAGCAACTTCTTTCCCCATCAAATAAATGGGGCTTTGCACAAAGAGTACAGGGGTGCAAGGTGTGAATTAAATAGATAGGACTTTCAATGATGCTCTGCCTTCCCCAATCCAGTGAGGCAGAGAGGAGACTCCTTAGCCAGGGAGTAGTGAAGAGCTATGCTTTTTTAGTGCTCAGACAGCCCACTGTGACAATCTTGTGCTGGGTGTGCTCAGCTGGTGATGATCAGCATTTCTGTCAGTGGGTCTCAGCAGAGTAAGAGTAGTGAGATGCACTGGTTGGAAATCATATTGTTTCTGGCCGCCCTGGAGTGTTGGCCAGGACTGTTGGCTGAGCATGACCCCAGGGTGTTAGTGGTGGTCATGGTTTCCCAAGTGGTCCCCAGATACAGAGCAACACTGAACCATCATTCTGCTAGGTAAGCACCTTCCGACTTTTCAGCATACAATTGGTATCTGCTCTCAATGACCGTATGACCTTTTCAAAAGTTGCAAAGATAATTGTATTTGTAAGGAAGACCTATAGGCTTCAACTGTTAGGACTATCTAGTGGCAAAGGAGAAAATAACTTGACACAAGCAAGTATTTGTTTGCATCTCTAAAACCCTCCTCAGACAGGGATAGTCTAGGAGCCCATTATCAAGACAGTAAATAATAGCACTGGTAGATACAGCAAAAAGTCATGGAGGTGGTACCCAGATGATTGACACTTCAGAAATATGAGGCAAGACCATCTGTAGGGTGAGGGGAATGCATCAGCCCACCTTACCTCGATGCCGCTGAATGTTTGATTCATCTAACTCCACTAACTCTGAGTATCTGCTCATCAGATGGCTTCTGCATATCGCTTGAGCATTGACAGGGAGAGAAAATGCTGGTCACGTGGAGTTGGAGGAATCCAATCTGTGTGATAATGGTTTTGCATTGAAAACTCCTCAAGCATTTTAAACATTAAGTTTTAAACATTAATCATGAGAAGTTGGGTCATGTGAATCTGCAAGTGTTGGTGTGCTGGCAAAACAGGGATCTAATCTACAAAACTGATGGGATTGCAGGCTAAGCACTCAGGTCCATGGGCCTCCATGGACCAGCTGGGAATGAGATGTATCCAGACTGCAGGTCACTGAAGGAGCAGCTGGGGCCAGTGTTGTGGCACAGCGGGTTAAGCTGCCACCTGCAACCCCAGCATCCCATATGAGTGCTGGTTCAAGACTAGGCTGCTCCATCTCCAATCCAGCTCCCTGCTTATGCACCTGAGAAAGCTGCAGAAGATAGCCCAAGTACTTGGGCTTCCACCACCAACGTGGGAGATCTAGACGGAGTTCCAGGCTAGGAGCTTCAGCCTGGCTCAGTCCCAGCCATTGTGCCATTTGGGGAGTGACCCAATGGATGGAAAATCTCTCTCTCTCTCTGTAACTCTTTCAAATAAATAAATAAATAAATCATTCAAAAAAAAAAAAAAGAAAAAAAGGGAGAATGGTCAGGTGGACCCTGGTCCAATGTAGAGAGCCATTTTGTTTCCATAAATGCATTGTTCCAGTAATTCTTAATATATGCTAACCCCCTGTCCCTAAAATAGCAAATAGGAAGTGCAATAGAAGGAATTATGAAATAGTCAACAGTTGAGGTTAGTTACCAGATTTTGGTAAACGAAGACAGGCAACCAATTCCACCTGGGTGGAAATTTACTTGTCTCGATCTCTTCAGTTACAGATGGTTTTCCAGTTACAATATTATGTGTTACAATTAAGCAACCTTCAAGGCTTTACTCGTCCCCTCTCTGCTCCTCTCCCCTCCCCTCTCCTCTCCCTCCCCTCCCCTCCTTCCCCTCCCTTCCCTTCCTTCTCACCATCTTTTTCCTTCTTCACTCTTTTCTTTTTTATCCCTTTTTTCCTTCCTTCCACAAATGCCTACTGAGTTCCTGCTTTGTGCCCATCTTACGTGAGTATCCGTGCTCAAGGCTAAATAACATAGGCAGCCGATAGTCGCTTGGACATCACAGTCCTGCTGGATGCTGGGAGGTAGGTACAGATGAATAGCACTGCTGATCGTTCCTGCTGTTTGTTGGGCAAACTGTGTACCAGGCTCTGCTGCTCCAAGAGCTTTTTCTATGCTGGATCGTTTAGCCCTGACAACAACACTGTGAGAAAGGTTTTAGTACTACCCGCTTTACAGATGGAGAAACTGAAACTCAGAGGAGTTAAGTAACTTGCCTGAAGTCACACAGCGAGGAAGCAGAGAATCTCACATTGGGACTCCAGCAGTGTGGTTCTTCAGTCTACACCATAGACAGTGTGGGAAGGACCCACGAGGAGAGACGGAGGGATTAACGGGTTCTCAGAAGAGAGGCCTGTTTGGTGTAACAAGGGAGATGGTGCGATGGGAGGAGAGGATGCCGGAAGACACAGGGCAGGATACAGGAACTTGCCGAACAAGAAGGAATCTGGCTGCATGGGGCTTGCAAGTCCCCACACAGGTACCGAACTACTGACAATGCCAGCTGAGAGGAGAGAAGGGCCGCTTTGATCATCGCTGTGGGCATCCAGCCCCCTCCTGATATTTTGGGGGCTGCTGCCCCCTGGCAGTACTGCCCCCCCGTGGCAGGTCGTGGGTGGTGCCCAGCACCTGCCGGGGGTGTTTGCAATGGGGCCAGGTGGATTGAAGGGCAGCTTCCCTGGAGTGTCCACTACCCCGGCAGAAGCCAGTGTCACGGTGCACAGGGATGCCTCCTGAGGTCCCAAATCCAGTCTTCCTGGTGGTGGAGGAGGTTTTGAGAGGTGGTGACCTCTGAGGGTGCGTCGGGATTTGTATTAGTACATGACCACCATGGTGGGGAAAGGAAGAGTGAGTGAGGGGCTTCTGGGGTCCTGCGAACTCCGTATTCATGAAGTCAACCAACTGCAGTTTGGAAATATTTGAAAAAAACTCGTGTCCACACTGAAAACGCACAAACATTCTTCTCATCATTGTTCCCTGAATGACCCAGTTTAAGAACAATCTCCATAGCGTTTATGTTGTATTAGGTGTTATAAGTCATCCAGAGATGCTTTAAAGTCTACAAGAGGACGTGCGCAGATTCTGTGCCAATTCTGTGCCATCGTGTCAACGGGGCTTGAGCATGCAGGGGTTTGGGTCACTGTTCTGGAAGAGTCTGGTGTCCCCCCAGACAGAGCGATGGACACTGGAATTGAGCAGGCGTGAGCGTGGGAAAGAGCCAGCAGCAGGAGAAAGGGCTCAAAGGGGAAGGCGCACGAGGCCTTGCAAGCATGATCCTGAGTTTGACCTCTGTCCTGGGACCAACAGGCCATCCTGAATACCTTTGGAAAGGCCCTATGTAATAGCAAGAACTTACATTATTCAGCATTTTCTATATGCCAGGGACTGAATGAAGTCCGTGCAATGGTTTATTCCTCATGCCCACCAGTGATAGGAGATCTATCGTGCACCCCATTTTACTGACCAGCAAACTGAGGAGCTGAGATTCCAAGCAACTTTGTCAAGGCTACTCCTTGAGCATGTGGTAGAGTTGGGTTTGAACCTGAGGATTCTGGCTGCGAGATTTGCACGTGTACCCCTTTATGTTGTGTCCAAATTGATCAGACCGCTGGCAGTTAGCATCCCAATTCAGCAGGCGACCACCAATCAGAAGCCCCTGCCTTCCAAGGGACCTCTTTCTGCAGGTTCGTTTGGGTCTCCCCCACTTTCAGCTTGAACCAACCGAGCAGCTGAAAATTCAACTCCTTGCAATTTGGTTTCAGAACGCATATGACTTGAGCCGAGATGAATTTGAGTTTAATCTTGCATGCCTAACGAACTCGCAGAGGTATCTCAGAAATTCTCCTGCTTCTATTACTGAGATAGTGTGTGAGGCTTATTTTCACTGACAGGCAGTTTTATCATTATTTTTAAAGCAGGGACTTGTCTCAAATAGTTCAGGCGGTGTCAAAAGGAGAGATAACAAACCTCCTAGAATAAAATGCCGTGCGGGAAAGGAACTAAATATCAGTTAGCACAACCCCCTCAGTATACAGAATGGACAGGGCTTGTCTCAGTGGTCCTCTCTCTAACCTCAGCCATCTCCTTGGAGGTGGGCCCTCTGCCTGCCTGGGGAGCCGTGTTGTTTGAGACACAAGGTGGGTGTTTTGGTATCAAGGGGACCTGAGTTTGAATTCTGACTCTTCCAACGTTTTGGTAGATGTAGGACTTTGGGCATGTGACTTTACCTTTCTGGAATCCAGAATAACCATTGTTTATTTAGTTATTTGAAAGGCAGGGTGACAGAGAGACACACAGAGAGATCTTTCATCTGCTAGTTCACTCCCCAGATGCCTGCAACAGTCAGGCTGGGCCAGGCCAGAGTCAGGAGCCTGGAAGTCCACTGGGTCTTCCCTGCGGGTGGCAGGCATCGAGTACTTGGGGCATCATTTATCACCTCCGAGGGTGCACCTGAGCAGAAGGCTGGATCGAAGCGGACCCAGGACTCAGAACAGGACTCTGATGTGGGATGTGGGCACCCAAGTGGCTCTTTAACTGCTGAGTCTTGGGCTGGCTTAAAAGTCTCAGATCAATACATGTTCTTTCCAAGTCCCCACAAGTTCCATTTCCCCTTGAACCCTATACCTGGTCTGGTTCACACCTTTCTGCTACCTGCCCAGCATCTAGGCCATTTGACTTGGAAACCTCTAAGAAGGTGGTGGTGAAGAGCAAGGACTTCAGGACAAACGAGACCCAGGTTTGAGTTACGACTTCTCCACGGTCAAGGGCACTTCAGAAAGCTGGTGTGAAAATGAATTAAAAGATAGGTTTACTCTTGTGCCAAACAATTTTTGAGATCACTGGGTAGTTTTTTTGTAATATACATTTTCCATGAACTGTTTGAAGCCTCCCATATTTCTAGAAGATGCAGTGGTGATGTCTGTCCTTATTGAATTTCTGCCATTGTAATACAAGGGAAAGGAAAGTACCTGCATATAAATTTTACACCAAATGGTTTTGTGATTTTGGTTGGCTCTGGTAAACATCAACTATTATTACTGGAGAGTTAGACACCGATGAATTCAAGTCTTCCCACAGGAAAGATAAACATTCAGGCTGGAGTTTTGGTATTTCAGACAAATCACAATAAAGATTGTTTTGAGACATCTAAATTCTGGACTGCGAAAGAAATGCAAGGCATCACCATTCCCCATCTCTTCCAGTGGCCGCTCCATGCAGCCTGCTCTGTCCAGTGACGGTGTACGCGAGCGTTGCAAACAAGACACGACGTGTGGATGATGTAGAAAAGCAGCCAGCTTCTTTTCCAACCCAGGGCTCTCACATGAAGACTGGATTGAAGCTGCAGCTTAGATCCAAGCCCCAGTGGAGGCCTCTTGCTCTCCTAATCCCTTGCCTTGAGGCAGCTAGTTTGTCAATACAATTTGGCCAGACTTAACCACTCGGGCATATACAAGGAAGCACAGACAATTCCTGACTGCTGAGGAGCAGGGAAGAAGCAGAGAGGCAGAGATGGGGATGTAGTGCCCAAGTGCCGACAGGGAAAAGCAAATGAGAACGGAAGAGACAGGTGCATTAGTGGTAGCTGTTAACATGATTACCTGTTAACCTGGTCAAACAGGCCTGCTCTGATCTGAGCGACAAGCCAGGGACCCATGAAAGAAAGGGTCAGAAGATCTACCCATAATCTCCTCGCCCAGGGTGAAGAAAAAAAGAGGAAGCAGCTCTGCCTTCCACAATCCTCTCATTCAAAGCCAAATTGAAATTAACACAGTGTTGCTAAGTAGAGAGGCTCTCCTGCCGGGTCTTCCATAATGAATAAGTAGCATTCATTTGTAATTAGCAGCACCCAGCAGCATACGGGCAATTAATATGCTAACGCCAATGAAAACAGGAGGTCCTCCAGAGAAGACAAAACGCCAAGGGTTGCTGGGTTTACTCCTGTTTGTCTCCATTGCCTGCCAGGGTGTGGGGTATCCAGGTTTCCTTGCTAGGGAGTGTGGGGCCACAGGCGCCCCCAGCCAGTGGCCACACCTGCCCTTCTATGTTCTCTACTCAAAAGCATTCTGGGTGGGCTGCAGCGGGATGTTCATCTCACCGCAAATTTTGCTTTTTGTTTCGCTAGTGAGCTACACCGGGGAGAGCTCTGATTCTCCAACATCCTTTCAGGCCCGCCTTCAACCCTCCCAGGGCTGTAGAGAGGGAAGCTAGATGGGAGTCAGCCATGCCATCTTTCCAAGGGGGAACAAGAAGGTTTGGTGTTGGTGGCGTCTCTCCCCCTGTGAGGCAAGGCCGTGCCAGCCTCGCCGGCTGCCTCCACCAGTTATTCAGCTCCCGGGGCTGTCACCCTCACTCCGTTCTCCGTAGCTGCGGGGAACTCTCTTCTTCGAGATGGTGAAGTTTTAGATACAAGAGCATATCTTATTTCCAGCCCTCGTTAGCCAGGCCAGTCCTTTCTGTAGAGCGTGCAGAGAAACTCCAATTTTGGTCAAAGCACCATGAATTCTGAATTACGGTAAAAGCATCCAAATCGATGAGGCGCTGAGGCGTAGTCAGGAGGCGGCTGCTGAGGTCAAGGGAAGAATCCCGTCCTCCCAGGAGCCCCTTAGGCCCTGGAGCTCGAGGAGAGGGGAGAAGAAGCACAAGGAGACCGCAGACTTGAGACGGGGCGGGGACTGCAGGCACCCACTCTCCAAAATGAGGACAACTTTCCCCGCCTCTAGGGGAGCTGGGAGGGTGGTACTTTGCCTAGGACATAAAAGAAAACTCATTAAATAGCTTTCATTATGACAGGAGGAAGCCAGGCTGACCTGGCTCCAGAGCTTGATTGCAATTATTAGCATTGTCGTCTTAGGTGATTTATGTAACCTCGCCAAGACTCGGTTTCTTTGTGTGCTAACTGGGGATGCCAGTCCCGTGCCCCTTGTGCTGTTGGGGGAATAGTTGAAACTGCATTTTCTTTATTTATTTTATTTTTTTTATTTTTTGACTGGCAGAGAGAAAGGTCTTCCTTTGCCGTTGGTTCACCCTCCGATGGCCGCCGCGGCCGGCGCACTGCGGCCGGCACACCACGCTGATCCGATGGCAGGAGCCAGGTACTTCTGGTCTCCCATGGGGTGCAGGGCCCAAGCACTTGGGCCATCCTCCACTGCACTCCCTGGACACAGCAGAGAGCTGGCCTGGAAGAGGGGCAACTGGGACAGAATCCGGCGCCCCGACCGGGACTAGAACCCGGTGTGCCGGTGCTGCAAGGCGGAGGATTAGCCTAATGAGCCACGGCGCCGGCCAAAACTGCATTTTCAAAACATCTGTAGCTACGTAACAAACCTTGGCCATCCTTGCCACACTTCTTTGCAGGGGAAAGGCTAAGTCAGAAGGGCGTAGTTTGGAATCCTAGTGACATCCTCGGCGGCTGTGTGACAGGGCCATTCCTAATAGAGGTTCTCAATGAGCCGCCATTTCCTCCTCGGTATGAGGGGGAATATAACAATATATACGGTTAGTATGTGGCAGCTAATAGTAGGAGTTCATGTGAAGGTACTTCAGAAGTTTATGGCAAGTGGAGTTGGGGTAGGCAGGCATACAGGATAAATTGATTAGGTCTGTGAGCTGGAAGACCACGCCTTCACCACGCCCTTGGCCACACCTGTGTGCCCACCTGCCAATCAGACTTATTAACCACGCCCCTTTGGTAGTGGATTAAAGGCCTGAAACCTGGTGGGCCCAGCCCCTTTTTGCCCCTTTTCACCATTGGGACCCTCGCTGCCCCCACACCTTCGGGGCATGTGGCCTTCGGGACACCCGTCCCTTGCTTCCAGCGTGTGTGCTCCTCCACATGGCTGGCTCCTGGTACTCGGTATGAATCCAGATTTCTTTCTCTCTTAAGGCCCTCACTCTCCTACACATTTGTCTCACTGAGTAAAAAGCTTAAAACTAAACATGCTGCCTGGTTTATTTGTGCCAGTACTCAGAATTCTTCTCTGAATATGAGGCAAGAACCCACAAGGCTTATTAATATTGCAAATTTATTAACAAGGAAACTGATAACATAATGACACCATGTTTTTAATGCAACCGTTTTTGGAATGCATGCATGGTCATTTTTGTAGTATGTGTCTTCCATAAGCATTTTAAGGCACCTTGTAGTTTCTGAGTGAACACAATGTACTAAGTCTAAGTGAGTCACTTAGTGTTAATTTTGTGAATCATCACAAAAATGTTGGAAATACGGACTTGTTACTGGGCTCATTTTCCAGGCAAGGTAACAGGGGCTCTGGGAGTTATGTCCAAGGTTACTTGCTGGGGAATAAGGAGGACTAGATTTATATATTTATTTTTAAAAAGATTTATTTATTTACTTGAAAGTCAGAGTTACACACAGAGAAGGAGAGGCAGAGAGAGGGGTCTTCTATCCGCTGGTTCACTCCCCAATTGGCCGCAACAGTCAGAGCTGCACTGATCCGAAGCCAGAAGCCAGGAGCTTCTTCTGGGTCTCCCATGAGGGTGCAGGGGCCCAAGGACCTGGGCCATCTTGCACTGCTTTCCCAGGCCATAGCAAAGAGCTGGATCGGAAGTGGAACAGCCAGGACTCGAACTGGTGCCCATATGGGATGCTGGCCCCACAGGTGGCAGCTTTACCTGCTACGCCACAGGAGGACTAGATTTAGATAGAGTTAATCTAGTACCAGGTTCCAGACTCTTAACCATCAGAGGAGTTCATTTCCATTCTGAGACCTTTAAAGACTGAAGAAGGAAATTAGGAGGGGATTCACCAATCGGAAGTGTAGGGCTGTGTTGGATCATGGACTGGTTGCCGGCCTGGCCTTCCTGGTATGGCCAAGACCCCCATCACGGGCCAGTGCTGGGGAATGGACTTGGAATGGGCAGGCCTGGGAAGAGAGCAAGGGTTCCTAAGTGTAGGGGGACAGGGTGCAGACAGTCTATTATATCTGGCAGACAAAGAGATGGCAGAGAGACTGGGCTTAGGGAGTAAGTCCTGTGAATCAGAGTGAGATCAAGTTGGGGCAATGGAGTCAAGAATTCTGAGGTCATTCTGTGTTCAAGGGTAGGGGTCAGGGACCCTCAGAGATTCCAAGGAGTGGGAGCCAAAGAGCAGTCTCTGAGGGAGCCTGGGCTGGATGCATCAGAACCAGGCGCTGTCTGTTTCTCTCCATCTTGAGAGCGAGTCCAGTCGGCCAGGTCTGGTCCGATGGCAAAGGCCAGCTGTCTTGACTGATGTTTGCAACATTGTAATCAGGAAAAGGTACAGTGACTCCCTCTGCAAACACACACACATCTCAGTGGTGTAGCTAACAAAGGGTTATTTCTTGATCATGTCGCAGTCATGATGAATGTTGGGCAATTCTTGTCTTTCCTCGAGCCACGGCTCAGGAATCCTGGTTCCCTCCATCACGTGACCTTGCCGCCTTCAGCATGGTTGCCATGGCAGGGGTAATGAGAATACGGGCAGCTCCATGCTTTTTTCTCTTTGGCTGGGCCTGGAGGAGGCAGGCATCGCTTCCTTGCACCTCCCATTGGCAGATCACAGTCACCTGGTTTCAAACTTAGAGCAAGGGAGGCTGGGAAATGTAGTCTTTCTATGTATTGAAGAGGAAACAGAGGAGGGCAAACTTTAGCCATTTCTT
This sequence comes from Oryctolagus cuniculus, assembly GCF_051225735.1. Taxonomy (NCBI): domain Eukaryota; kingdom Metazoa; phylum Chordata; class Mammalia; order Lagomorpha; family Leporidae; genus Oryctolagus; species Oryctolagus cuniculus. The sequence continues at coordinate 59,457,817 of NC_142885.1, forward strand.
CCACATCCACAGAACATTTTCTCAAAGAGAAACCCTGGCACTGCTACCCAAAGGCTGAGAAAAAAAAAGGAAAACCCGAAGTAGGGGGTTTTGGAGGGCTGGGGTGGAAGAGGCAGATGGTGGTGTTCAATAGGGTCCTCCCAAGTTGGGGGAGATTAGAGCAAGGAGTTGAAGGTGTGAGGGAATGAACGCTGGGGGTGTCTTAGGTAAGCATCTGCCAGGCAGCAGGATTGGCATGTGCAAAGGCCCTGAGACAGGATGTGGCTGGTGTGTGATTCTTCAGTAGGAAACCACAGTGGCTGGAGCAGAGCAAACAGTGAGAATGAACCATGAGAATGGAAGGACATGAGACCATGGGAATGATGGGAATGAGCAACGGGGAAGAGATGGTGGAGGACTTGTGAGCTACTGTCAGGACTTTGGCTGCTGCTGTAAGTGAATCGAGAAGCCTGCTTTTCTGAAAAACCCGAAGTCTAATTTCCCTACGTAGCAGGTGGCTGGGCCTCGCTGGCAGCTGTCACCTTAGGCATTTGTTTCCATGTTACCGCAGTCCCTTGTGCTCCCCGCTGCCCTCATTCTGGTGGGTTTCACTCGGTCATGTTGCTAATGTGTCCCCCACAAGCGTTTAAGGTTGCAAGTCTTAATTTCCAGATGAATATGTCCACCAGTGGCATCCAGAAGAATTGTCTGCCCTTGACTGAAAACTTGGTTCTGGTTTGCAGAGAGAACACATGCATCATGCAGGCTCCCGCAAGCCTGGCGGGTTGCTGGCTGGATCCCAGGTTGTTAGAAGCAACTCAGATCTGGCATGGAGAGATCCATCACGACCCCCGGCTTGTCAACCTGCCTCCCACTTCAAAGGGTCCTCCCCCACTCTGCCTCTGAGAGCACTTAGCACTGATGTGGGCCTTAATTAAAAGGATGCCACACAGCTGGCTTCCTGCACCGGGGATGGATGGATGGATGCCCTGGGTTGGGAAGAGGACACGGGATTCCCCAGGCTCCTCAACCCAGTTATTGGATTGCACTGTTGCCCCGTGTGCTGTGGAGTACAGTGGAGGGGCTGGGCTGGGCTCGACACTGCCTGGTGTCTATTTCTGCCTCTTTCACTTGTTGGCTGTGATGCTGGACGAATCACGGAGTGTGTGCATCTCACGGATGCGTTCGGGAAATGGGGGTGATAC